>NC_086003.1:25939027-26239027 GCF_030014385.1 Trichomycterus rosablanca | reverse complement strand
CCTTTTCCTTTCTTACGGACCGAAATGTTGCTATCAAACAGCACGGCTGTCCAGTGGGTAGAACTCCCTACATAATTATCCCCAGACTTTTCCTGCTGGCCCATTGGTATTTAAAATATTTACATCAGTATATTTGGGGTGCATTTTGAGCATATCTGAATATCGGGGTGGGGGGTCCCAATGTATATTGTGATTACAGCTTTTAAACACAGTGGTGCAAACCACACCAAAAGTGGACTCGAGTTAACAATCATGCTTTATCTGACATTATTGATTAACCTTTTTCCTTTCTTACAGACCGAAATGTTGCTTTCTTTTAAACACCACGTCCATACACTATTCCTGCTGGCCCATACCGATCAATAGCACAAACAATGTCTATGGAAGTGTATTTATAGAGTCTACCGGTAATTTTCTGTGATTGGCCTAAAGGTTATACTGATTTTATCAACCTAATAGCAACAAGTGTGGTTGAAACACCCAATAATAATGTGTCCATTTACTTTTGGCAATAATGTATATGGACATACATGTGAATTTGTTGGTTTAGCTACTTCATTTATGTCTGCTGGCCATACACACACAGCCATACACTATCCATTAAAAACAACAAAAAGCCAATGAGCTTTTTAGTACAATTTAATTTCCAGTGTATTACTGACATATTGGAAAGAATAAAAGCCCAAAAACTGAACCTGTATGTTTATCTGTGTAATACTCGTCTGTGGGAAGTCGCAACACTCACTACTGAGGTCCAAACTACTGACGAGAAGACTAAACAGAGGCACATAACCTTACATTGAACATGTACAATGCCAGGCATTATCTGGAATAGTGGATTGACCATGAGCATCCTGAATTGACTTTTAATGGCCAATTTAACACACCAAGGCCATAGTCATAAATTGAACATTGTGGGCATAATATTGGGGGCATTTGGGGGGCATTTTGAGCATTTCTGAATATGGAGTGGGGTGTGTATCAGTGTATATTGCGAGTACAGCTTTGAAACTCACACAATCCCATGATTAACAAGCCAAGCATCATCTGAGTGGTGTAAACCACACCAAAATTAGACTCTGGTGCTAACAATCATGCTTTATCTGACAGTCTGATGTACATGTGGAAGTAATGGATTCCAAAAAAAAACTGCTACCTGTCTAAACGAATGGTGTCATTTCTGAAGTTTTACTGGCCTGTGGTCATGTTTCAAAATTTAGTTTAAAAAAAAAGTGAAGTGTCTGTTTTAAAGCAGCAATAAAAAGAGTAACTCAACAGGCATATTGACGTGATTTATAAAAGTATACAAATACATTTGAGCATGGTGAGCAAACGCAATCATCCAATTAAAAGCTAATTTACACAGCAGCACAGAGTAAAGAATCCCACACACATCTATATTCAGTAAAGACTCAGCAGCCAACGACATGCCGTTCTCATCCGTTTAAGCGAGGTCACATTCTTGACTGGATTCCAACTCAAGTTCTAGTAATTTAGATCTATTAATTCTAATTCACTAAGCCAGATGTGAGATTCAGATAATTACAGATACACCTCATTAGGAACTTGGATGGGAATACAGTGAGGTAGAAAGTGCAAAGATCAAGTAATTTTACTGGGGTAAAAAAAGAAACATTTCCTTTGGCCGGAGCTCACTGAGTCTGGTGGGATTATAGGATGTCC
The DNA here is from genome assembly GCF_030014385.1 of Trichomycterus rosablanca. NCBI lineage: Eukaryota > Metazoa > Chordata > Actinopteri > Siluriformes > Trichomycteridae > Trichomycterus > Trichomycterus rosablanca. Next base: position 26,237,344 of record NC_086003.1, on the reverse strand, counting down.
AAGGGTTGCGCTGTCTAAATACAATTATGTAATTTATTTTACTTGGCTGGTATGAGTCAAGCACTGTAATTAATTATAAAAATACATTGAAGGAAGGTAGGGGGTTTCCCTGAAGCTTAAAAATTTTTAAATTTAGATCTTATTAAATGTACAGTAAGAACTTCCCCTATGGCAAACTTCCCCTATTTTAAAATGTGACTTAAATATTGATTAAAATCTTCTCCCTGATGTACAAACAGTTCCTTGGAATTAATGGTTTTTAACCTAATAATGTAGGGTAAACTTGCCCAATCCAAAATTATCCAATTATATGGACAAGATCATGAAGAAAACCACTGAAAAATCTGACATGTACTACTCTGTGCCTTGAAGTAATTTCTTGATCTATGCTACATTATGATACATTTACTTAGATTGTATGTTGATATGTTTATAGATAAAATAACACATTCAATCTAGAATCAATGCATTTTTTTATGTATAGATTTTCCTGTATAGATTATAGATAAAATGTCATTATTTTAGAAGTGATTTAAAATATGCAGGTCTGGCATCCCAAGCTTGTAGGTTTAAACACAATAATATACAAGATAGATAGATAGATAGATAGATAGATAGATAGATAGATAGATAGATAGATAGATAGATAGATAGATAGACAGACAGACAGACAGACAGACAGACAGACAGACAGACAGACAGACAGACAGACAGACAGAGAATGTACACAGCATTGTGCATCTAGTGTAATAATAATAATAGGAGCAGTATTGCATCTCGTCTTATAAGCAATTTATACAGATATATGAGTTTAAATATAGAAATGAAGATAAATATATTGTTATAGGTATAAATATATACAGTATACAATATACCAGTTACAGGTATAAGTATATACAAGCAATAACATACATGTTATACATATATGTATGGGCGGCAAGGTGGCTCAATGGGTAGCACTGTCGCCTCACAGCAGGAAGGCCCTGGGTTCGATCCCCAGGTAGGGCGGTCCAGGTCCTTTCTGTGTGGAGTTTGCATGTTCTCTCCATGTCTGCATGGGGTTTCCTCCCACAGTCCAAAGACGTGCAAGTGAGGTGAATAGAAGATACAAAATTGTCCATGATTGTGTTTGACACTGATGAATCTTGTGTAATGTGTAACTACCTGTCCTGTCATGAATGTAACCAAGGTGTGTAAAACATGACGTTAAAATCCTAATAAATGAATTAACATATATGTATAGGTATATATAGGGATACATATTAAATATAAAACAATATAATATCAGATATAGGTATGAATGAGTATAATAGTAGTAATATGCAGATAATTTAAGGCTAATACAGAAATGTAAAAGCATAAATGAGCAAGCGAGCAGAAGATCAAGGACTAATAGAGATAGAATGCTGCATTCAAAAGAAATACAATCAGGAAAATATTGTATATTATGCTATTTATTTATCTATTTTTGTAGACAGTGTGTGTGAGCAGTTCTTACTATTATTATCCATCAGCAGGGGTTCTTTTATTTTTGTTTAAGAGCAACCTGAAAGAATTTTATCCAATCAAATTGCAACATGCCTGTGTTATGTTGTATAACAATGTCTGGGCCTGTTCAATAGAGGCCTCAGTGTGGATGCACTCACACCGATATATAAAAACAGAAGCACAAAGCAATAAAGAAGAAATACTAATAGGTTTTAAGGATAAGTTATACTTTTAAAGTACGCTGTAAGCAGTCGCAGGGTTCAGAGGTTCTGCCACTGCTTAGGATTAGAACTTGGATGTCAGGACTCTCAGCGGTGGACAGAATGACAAGGATAATCCACCAGACTGTACTTAGAAATACTCAATGGAAAAAGGAAATAACAATGCTGTATAAGACATACACCGATCAGCCAAAACATTAAAACCACCTCCTTGTTTCTACACTTGCCGTCCATTTTATCAGCTCCACTTACCATATAGAAGCACTTTGTAGTTCTACAATTACTGACTGTAGTCCATCTGTTTCTCTACATACCTTATTAGCCTGCTCTTCAATGGTCAGGACCCCCACAGGACCACTACAGAGCAGGTGTTATTTAGGTGGTGGATCATTCTCAGCACTGCAGTGACACTGACATGGTGGTGGTGTGTTAGTGTGTGTTGTGCTAGTATGAGTGGATCAGACACAGCAGCGCTGCTGGAGTTTTTAAACACCTGATTGTCACTGCTGGACTGAGAATAGTCCACCAACCAAAAATATATCCAGCCAACAGCGCCCCGTAGGCAGCGTCCTGTGACCACCGATGAAGTTCTAGAAGATGACCAACTCAAACAGCAGCAATAGATGAGCGATCGTCTCCGACTTCACATCTACAAGGTGAACCAACTAGGTAGGAGTATCTAATAGAGTGGACAGTGAGTGGACACGGTATTTAAAAACTCCAGCAGCGCTGCTGTGTCTGATCCACTCATACCAGCACAACACACACTAACACACCACCACCATGTCAGTGTCACTGCAGGGCTGAGAATGACCCACCACCCAAATAATACCTGCTCTGTAGTGGTCCTGTGGGGGTCCTGACCATTGAAGATCAGGGTGAAAGCAGGCTAATAAGGTATGTAGAGAAACAGATGGACTACAGTCAGTAATTGTAGAACTACAAAGTGCTTCTATATGGTAAGTGGAGCTAATAAAATGGACAGTGAGTGTAGAAACAAGGTGGTGGTTTTAATGTTTTGGCTGATTGGTGTATTCTAGCACTATCTCTACACCCTGTTGTGGATTCAACATAAAACATCAAGGGGAACAAAAACACGAAAAAGCAAAATAAGTCTTAACAAAGCTGAAATGGTTTTAGTGCGACTCTCACAAACAGCCAGATGCGAATGCACACTGAGCCGATTAACAGCAGTCATCAAGTGCAATCTGACGTGGGGTGAATAGCATCACTGGCAAACAGAATAGAGATGAGATGGAAATGAAAGAGAGAGAAAAAAGGGCGAATAAACACAGATGCGAATGCGCAGTTAAGTATCATTGGGAGCACTGATGTCTGCTGAATCGCACGGGCTCCCGATTCATCAGGCTCACAGGAACTCATTAAATATTACACTAACAAGCTACAAACCCAAAGTACAGCGAGTATAGAGAACTCTGGAGGTGTGGGTGGTTATATACCTTCTTATACTACCATGTTTTACACACTTTGGTTCCATTCATGACAGGACAGGTAGTTACTGGTTACACAAGATTCATCTGTTCAAGTTTAAATATTAAATACAGTCATGGACCATTTTGTATCTCCAATTCACCTCACTTGTCACATGTCTTTGGACTGTGGGAAGAAACCGCAGCTCCCGGAAGAAACCCACACAGAGAACATGCAAACTCCACACAGAAAGGACCCGGACCGCTCTACCTGGGATCAAACCCAGGACCTTCTTGCTGTGAGGCAACAGTGATACCCACCCAGACAGTTTTTATCTGTCTTCTAGTCTAGCTTTTTTGTGTCTGGCATTAAATTAAAATGAGTCTATATCACACGTGTCACACTCAAGGCCAGCCACATCGTTTTATGTGGCCCGCAAGAGCTTAAAAGATGTATGTCTTAAAATACACTGTACAATCGTACATAAACTGCATCTCCCACAATGCATGCCGATTTTGTGACCCGCAAAGTGACCGCATTCCGCCGCTAAATGACAGTGTTTCCACATCAGTGTTTAACTGAGGCGGTTTTCCAACAAGTGATGTTTAGAAATATTTACAAATAATCATAAAAAATGTACAAGACGAGAAAACTGAAGCAGAAAACTGAAGCAGAAGGAGGAAATTTAATGAAAGATCGGAAAGTGAATACAAGTTTGTGCTTCAAAAAGAAAAACCGGTACGTCTTTTGTGTTTTGATTACAATAAAAAGGTAGATATACATTATAAATATACATAAATTTGGCATTTTGACACCAAACACAGAATTAAAGATAGCCTCCAAGAAAAACAACAAATTGTCCCAGACTGCAATCACAGCAGGATACGTTACAATCGGCCCTTTGAGGGCCACTATAATGCAGATGTGACCCTCGGTGAAAATGAGTTGAAAATGACACCCCTGGTCTATAATAATAAAAATCAATCAATTGATTGTGTAAATTCTTATATTTTGCTCTATTTTTTTTTTATTAATTACCTTTATTTACATTTTACCTACTGTCCCCCCTTTTTAGAATCAGGTTTGTGTATTTAAGTCCTTCCCTGCTAAGGAAAGTGAAAAAGAAAGAACTAGGACATTCCTCACTGATACAAAGGTCGCAGTATCCAATTACCAATGACATTTTGGCTGGAACTCTCTATGATAGGTGACTAGGGTTTCTCAGGGACCGGTTCATAGCTTAATCCGAGCACACTTAAGCACCCTAAGGGTCCCGGCGTACGTCAAATGTTCCTGTCTGTCACCGCACAGACGACTACAGTATCGCTACTGTACACACACATGAAGGTATGCTGAAGCAGAATGCTCTACAACACAGAGATGGGGACTCAAGTACGAGTCACACGTATGTCGCACACTTCAGACTCGACTCGTGACTCGCAAAAAATGACTTGTAGACAACAAAAGTCAGCATGTGTTATATATATACATGATCCGACATCATTCTGATCGTGTCATTTTCTGCTCTCTAATAACGCTCCAGCCGTTTTAACCCGCAACGCACACAATGGCTAAATGTTCCAGCCAGCTTCCAGCGTAGTGATGAAGCGTCGCTCCCTACTCCCTCCTTTGGATTGGAATCTCACTTAAAATGGTGGAATACCCTACGTAGTGCACTTCACAGGAACAGCTGGTGTGAATGAAATGCTCCTACAGAATTGGTGCTAATGGTTGAAAGAGCACTTTCTGAACCAATCAAGAAATGATGTTATTTGTATTTATTTAGTTTGCAGCGTCACACAGATAACTGTCAATGAAACGCCTGATTGGCTTTCTAACGAGTTCGTGTTTTCTTTACAACCGGGAAAGGTTTGGAGGTTTTTAATTATAAGCACATTTACAAAATAACGAATTATATTCCTAAGGGGACACACGCTTATAAATTTAATAGCATCTGGAAGAACATAAACTAATGTAAGCAGTGGTTATGATTTCTTGCTGTGTTTTGGATTTTGGCCGCTGTGCCATGATTTATCAGGCGCTGTTGTTTTGCAATGAAAATTGCAATGAATATTCACTCGTGACTTGACTCGGACTCTAGCCTAAAGACTTGTGACTTGACTTGGACTCTAGCCTAAAGACTCGTGACTTGACTTGGACTCTAGCCTAAAGACTCATGACTTGACTCGGACTCTAGCCTAAAGACTCGTGACTTAAAGACTCATGACTTGACTCGGACTCTAGCCTAAAGACTCGTGACTTGACTCGGACTCTAGACTAAAGACTCGTGACTCCACTCAGACTCTAGCCTAAAGACTCGTGACTTGACTCGGACTCTAGCCTAAAGACTCGTGACTTGACTCGGGCTCTAGCCTAAAGACTCATGACTCCACTTGGACTCTAGCCTAAAGACTCATGACTTGACTCAGACTCTAGCCTAAAGACTCGTGACTCCACTCGGACTCTAGCCTAAAGACTCCTGACTTGACTCGGACTCTAGCCTAAAGACTCGTGACTCCACTCGGACTCTAGCCTAAAGACTCATGACTTAAAGACTCATGACTTGACTCGGACTCTAGCCTAAAGACTTGTGACTTGACTCGGACTCTAGCCTAAAGACTCATGACTTGACTCGGACTCTAGCCTAAAGACTCGTGACTCCACTCGGACTCTAGCCTAAAGACTCATGACTGGACTCGGACTCTAGCCTAAAGACTCGTGACTCCACTCGGACTCTAGCCTAAAGACTCGTGACTTGACTCGGACTCTAGCCTAAAGACTCGTGACTTGACTCGGACTCTAGCCTAAAGACTCATGACTTGACTCGGGCTCTAGCCTAAAGACTCGTGACTCGACTCGGACTTGAGCCTAAAGACTCGAGACTTGACTCGGACTCTAGCCTAAAGACTCGTTACTTGACTCGGACTCTAGCCTAAAGACTTGTGACGACTTGTATTTTGTGACTTGTGAACATCTCTGCTAAAAAATCACTGTAAAAACTGTGCAGGAGTAGTTTCCTGTTTACTGAATTGTTATGGCAGGGGATAAAATACTGACTAGACTGGTGGAAGATTAAAAGTCCACCGGGCACAGGTTGGGTTATTAGTCAGTCAAGGTCTACAGCTTTATATGATTTAACCAGCGCCGAGGCAAGCAGATGCATGATCAGGTCTCACAGTTGAGGATGATTTAGATGTTTCAGATGCGTGGTGTGTGCCCTCAGCTCGGCTGGGCACTGGCCAAAGGCTGGGAGGTGATTTATACATATCATTTGTTTCATCGTTCCACCTGATGGATCGGCCCAGGCCTTGCAGTCAGCCATTCTTTAATCCACCCGAAAATATCAATGACGGCCTGAGGTGCAGCTGCTGATGACAATCTAGTCATTCCTCCACCCGAGAAGAGTGGAAGAACCGCCACGTTTGGACCACGGGATCACCCAGAGCAGCACGTGGGTGGGTGAGACGAGCGTGAGGGCTGTTTTCCTGTTCCTGCAAATCTGCACAGGTCTCGCAGGCCCTTAACCCATAAAGCACATGTGAAATGAGCAGTGGCAGGACAGCCGTGTTCCAGACAGACCTCTCCATGGAGCGATGTGAGCAGGGAAGCTTCACTTCGCTTCACACTCCAGCGAGTCCCAAATTACACGCTACTGAATCATCCTGCGTTCACACGCAGGACCTCTGTAGACAGCTCGTCCGCAGTGGGCGTCACAGTGATACCATTCAGGTATGAGAAGAATTAGTGGTAAACAATCAGAATCGTGAGAAGGTGGCGCAGCGGGATATTCCACTAGCACACCAGTGCAGAGATTTTGAACTTCTCAGTTCGAATCTCAGCTGGGCGCCATCTAGCGGGGACAAATAGCAGTGTCTGCAGCAGATACTAAGTGGTTACCGTGTCTGCTAGGGTGGGATGACCGGACTAAGTGTGTGGAGTCTTCAAACGCTGTGTAAGTTAGCAATCTGCTAACCCTGGTTAGCAGATAGAGGCGCCTGTGCAGAATGCATGGGTAAAAAAGAAAGGGGGCCACTAGGACTGCGCACGTGTCAGAGGAGGCGTGGGCAGCAACATACTCTCATCAAATGCAGTCAGGGATCCCTCAGCAGCGGAAGACAGATTGACTATGCTAAAATCGGGAGAAAAAAGGGGAAAAAATGCATAAATAAAATTTATGCTATTTATTTGTACAAAAAACCTCTCAGCATTTTTCTTTTTTTCCAACCTTGGCAGAAGACCACTGTTCCACATATAGTCGCAAGCCAAAAAATGGGTCGCAGAGAAAAAAAAAAAATTTAATAAACAAATTTTAACAGGCACATAACCACAAAATGAACTTGTACATGAGCACCCCCTTGTGGATGCTTTACGTCATGTCTAGCAAACCATAGTAAGACCAGATTGCCACCGTTTTCAATAATTAAGTATATTTTGTTTTGTGTTTCATTTGTGTTGCCTTTGTCACATTAAAAGTCATGATCTAGAGTGCTAAAACTGAGTCCAGACTTTTTAACCACAATATAAAATCAATTAAATAAAATTATTATTATTATTTGCTTACACCTTTGCGGCAAAAGTTTGAGAAAGATCTACTCTTGGTTTTGCCTCTGGGTACAAAGCGAGGACCTCAAAAAGACATGGTTTGATGAGTCTGAAGGAACTTAAAGCCAACTCAAAACCAACCCACAAAGAAACCAACAAAACAGCCTCAGCTGAATGAACCACAGCACAGTCCTTATATACACTGACCAGGCATAACATTATGACCACTGACAGGTGAAGTGAATAACACTGATTATTTCTTCATCACGGCACCTGTTAGTGTGGGGGATATATTAGGCAGCAAGTGAACATTTTATCCTCAAAGTTGATGTTAGAAGCAGGAAAAATGGACGAGCGTGAGGATTTGAGTGAGTTTGACGAGGGCCAGATTGTGACTGCTAGACGACTGGGTCGGAGCATCCCAAAACTGCAGCTCTTGTGGGGTGTTCCCGGTCTGCAGTGGTCAGTATCTATTAAAAGTGGTCCAAGGAAGGAACAGCGATAAACCGGCGACAGGGTCATGGGAGGCCAAGGCTCACTGATGGACGTGGGGAGCGAAGGCTGGCCCGTGTGGTCTGATCCAACAGATGAGCTACCAAACTGCTGAAGAAGTTAATGCTGGTTCTGATAGAAAGGTGTCAGAATACACAGTGCATCACAGTTGCGGGGCTAAACACAATCTTAGGAGGTCATAATGTTATGCCAGATCGGTGTACATGAGGGTCTTCTTCCCGTGAGGTTCAGCTATGTATCATTAGCTTAACTGTCCAATCAACATAAAGGGGCGTCAACTTAAAATTATAAACAATTAAACCATGTCCTCCCGGAGGCAGAAGGCATGGCTCATACAAAGCGAGGTCCATTAAGACATGGTTTGATGAGTTTGGTGTGGAGGAACTCGGAGTGGCCTTACCTAGCCCTATTCAACACATTTAGGATGACTTAATGTCGACTGTGAGCCAAGACTTGTTCAACATTCATGTCTGACCTCACAAGGTCAGACATGAACCAACTGTACATCAATACTCATGGTTTTGAGATGTACTGATCAGGATGACTGTAGTGTCCACATACGTTTGGTCGTAGATAGAGATTGATAGGTAGGTAGGTAGGTAGGTACGTAGGTAGGTAGATACTTCATTGATCCCGAAGGAAATTAAAGCATACAGTGTGCATATCTCTTGTAAGTGTATCTCAGTGCATCGAATAGCCTAACAGCATTATATAAAGCAAAATAATAAATAAAAAGAGAAGACCATAGCAAAGCACCGAGTGATTTCAATGATTTTCAAGGTCTATAAATGAGCCCAGTCTACACGCAGCTTTTTATTCAGCCGACACAGCGGGGCGTACACCCCATGCGAGCCTGTCCCACTTCAAAGACTTTTGCTTTGGAAATGGTAGCAATCAGGTCTCGCAGTTTGGAAATCTGAGACACTTGTGCTGACAAATTGCCTATTCAAGAAACATAGAGGCTGGTACCTTCAGAGAAACTCATACTCCACACCCACACTATCAAGGTGAAGAACCCAAGGTAAGACAAATGTCCCATGACAGCCGAACGTAAATATTGCCCGCCATCTGTCTCAAAACCTCGGCGACATCAATTTAGCCGGCTAGCTGGTAATCAGGCGAGGATGGTGGGTGAGCTGCCCCCGGAACGACCTTGCTCTCTGTGTTTCCCAGCACTTAGATGTGTGCTGCTCGTCTCTACTGTAGAAACTAAAAGTAGCAGAAAGGATGTTTCCGTGCGCTAAAACACGGCTGATAAATTGACGGGTAAAAGGTTAAACATGGCGCAGTTAATCCTCCTGGGAACCGTTTCACCCCGGTGGCGCCTTTATTTGTTACTAATAAAAAATGAGGAGTAGAAACCTTGGCAACATTTTACATAGCACAGAGTGTACCAGGAGAACAAAGGCAGCACCAACTACATGTACGTGTAAGTATACTTGATGTAGGTGACACAGTGCCAGGTTCCTGGAAGCCTGGGTTTGGTGAAGGGTCACATGTTTCCTATAGGTGTGAGGGTTCTTCAAAAAGTTTCCACACTTTTTTTACTCTATTTATTAACAAATCACATCACTTTCCGATGCATTTTTCCAAAGTCGCACGTTCGCATCTTTGGACTTACCGCAGGGCTCATTTACACAAACATCTTCATAAGCACTGAAAGATTCCTCACAGTGATTCCAAGACTTGAGTCTGCTAAGATTGTTTCCCTGGATTGCTGGATTTCAAAGAACAGCCTCCAAATAGCTGTAACTCTGCCAGCTACAGACTAAAACTGATCCTCTAGGATCTCTGGCTTTGAAAATAATGCTCAGATACATATTTTTTAACATTTCCACTGGCGCTGTGCCCTCACAGCTCTGCACGATCGCCCGGTTTCTGTGTCGTCCAGGCGCTTGGTTTATATGGTGGAAAAATCCGACTAGAATAAACGTGTCAGGGCTGCAGAAGTTTAAAGACTTTAGCAGATGACACAAGGATATAAAATATGCGTCCGTTCTGGAGCCCGGGGGGCTGCAAATGAGACTTCACTAATCATTTCTCCAGCACTGGGGCCACGTGACGTTAAGGTTTGGAAAGCTGGAGAATTGTGTCGCGTGATTAAAACTGAAACGCGTGAACCCAGATACAGGCTGGAGGTGGGGAGCCTAAAATACAGAGGGGATCTAGATGTGCTCCTCTAAAAATCAAGGATTTTCAAGCCATGTCTAGACAGCTTTAAAGAAAAAGGTCGACGACAACTGCAATGCACAGAATAAGACACAGACATAACATTAAAACCACCTCCTTGTTTCTACACTCACTGTCCATTTTATCAGCTCCACTTACCATATAGAAGCACTTTGTAGTTCTACAATTACTGACTGTAGTCCATTTGTTTCTTTACATATTTTTTTATCCCCCTTTCATGCTGTTCTTCAATGGTCAGGACCCCCACAGGACCACTTCAGAGTAGGTATTATTTAGGTGGTGGATCATTCTCAGCACTGCAGTGACACTGACATGGTGGTGGTGTGTTAGTGTGTGTTGTGCTGGTATGAGTGGATCAGACAGCAGCGCTGCTGGAGTTTTTAAATACCGTGTCCACTCACTGTCCACTCTATTAGACACTCCTACCTAGTTGGTTCACCTTGTAGATGTAAAGTCAGAGACGATCGCTCATCTATTGCTGCTGTTTGAGTTGGCCATCTTCTAGACCTTCATCAGTGGTCACAGGACGCTGCCCACATGGCGCTGTTGGCTGGATGTTTTTGGTTGGTGGACTATTCTCAGTCCAGCAGTGACAGTGAGGTGTTTAAAAACTCCAGCAGCGCTGCTGTGTCTGATCCACTCACACCAGCACAACACACACTAACACACCACCACCATGTCAGTGTCACTGCAGTGCTGAGAATGATCCACCACCTAAATAATACCTGCTCTGTGGTGGTCCTGTGGGGGTCCTCCTGACCATTGAAGATCAGGGTGAAAGCAGGTTAAATGGTATGTAGAGAAACAGATGGACTACAGTCAGTAATTGTAGAACTACAAAGTGCTTCTATATGGTAAGTGGAGCTGATCAAATGGACAATGAGTGTAGAAACAAGGAGATGGTTTTAATGTTATGGCTGATCGGTGTACATTCATTCATTTTCAGTATTTGCTTCATTCTGGTCAGGGTCATAGTGAGAGCAGGTCCAATCCTAGCACAGATAGACCAGACAAGGTGGAAACTCCCTGGACAGAGCGCTAGTCCATCACAGGAATGTTTTTGGGAGGTGAAAAGTAAACAACATACCCGTAACAGAAAGTAACTGGAGGTGGGGATTGACCCTGGGTTCCTGGAGTTGTGAGGCATCAACACTACCTGCTGCTTTACTGTGATCCCCACATTATCCTCCACTCACCACAGATGTAGCACGTCTGGTGTTAGCATCATACATAAATTATTATAGTCACCGCTAAAGACATTGCCTAGGTAGAATATAATACACAATCAAATGTATTGACACACCCTTGGTTTGTTGGATTAGTGTTTATCCATCCAATAAAAATTTAAGCCCGACCACAGACATTCCAATGAATTATTGAATCTATAAATAGCTACAGGGAGGACACACTTATATGGGCAGCAGTAATGACCAGTGGATAAATATGTAAGGAGTTCCCCCACGGGCCAGAATGATAGAGACAACATTTCTGAGGTTAGGACATTTTCCAAGGGCATTAAATCAAGAGTCAGCCAAGCAATCTCTACAGACAAAACTGACATTTAACCTAGTACTAAAGCACTGCTAAACATACCCCTGGCATAGTGAAGTGGAAACTTTACAAGCAACAACAGCTCAACCGTACAGCCTTTACATTAGCTAAACAGCCTTTAAATGCCATAGTAGCACATGAACCCAGTCCTAAATTACCATTCACAATGCCAAGAATCAACTGGGGTGGTGTAAAGCACACCACCAGTGGACTGTGGAGCATGGAAACACATTATCTGGCAGTCTGATTGATGGCTGTGTCAGTCTGATTAGCCAGGTGACCCTTAATCTACCTGAATGTACAGTGCCAACATTAAAATATAGCATTTGTATATCAGGCTACCAGGTGGTGAAGTGTAACTCATAACACCAAAAAAACATGTTTCGACTGCTCTGGAGTCCAACTGTGGTGTGCTTTACAGCAGAGTTTTCCACCATCAGTCTTGCAGGCTCACCCGGCAGACTTTTTTAATGCATTTTCCCAATTCTCTCCCAATCTAGTCGTATCCGTTTACCCTTTTTGGAGGTGATAAAGGTCGCATGTGACTCGCCATCACTAAGCACCGGAGTACAATACCAAGCATCAACTTGGGTGGTGTAAAACACACCATTAGTGGACTTTGGAGCAGTGGAAACACATTATCTGGCAGTCTGATTTGCCAGGTGACCCTTAATTTACCTGAATGTTCAGTGCCAACATTAAAATATGGCAAAGCAGGTACGATAAACATTTTTAGATTATTCGCCCTGTGCATGAATCAAGGTCCATAAGGAGATAATTAGCTGAATTTTGTGTGGGAGAATCTGACTAGTCTGCACAGAGCCTTGACCTAAACCTCTTCCAACACCTTTGGAATGAGTAAATACTGACTGCAAGAAGGCAGAAACCTCAATAATGGCTCACTAAAATGAAAATAAATGCATGCCGTATTGCCAGTTTGTTACCAAGGAGACCCTAAAGATATTTTAGTGGTAATTGTTAAAAAACATACAGCAAAATAAAAATGGGCATCAATCTTAATAGCTTTTTCCTTCTGTTTCGCAAAGAGAAAAATAAATAAATATTTAAAAAAAAATTACCCTGCCAGTGTCGATCAGGAAAGCAGCAGAACTGTGAAATATGGCCAGGCTGTAATCAGACATCTTGTGAGGCGTAAATGAACGACGGGAAACTGCAAATTAAACACTGCCGAGTGTTTCCACCAATCTGAACGGGTGAACCCGCTCTTACTCCCTGGAAATGGCTGGAAGAAAGTGATGGACTCTGACGTACACCACCACACTTAACCCTTCTCTCCCAGCTTCACAGGCTTGTTAAAAGGGTCCGCCAGGGCTCGTAAATTCCGACAGGGCTTTTTATCTCTTTAGCGGCTAAAGTGTAATGACAGGAACGGCAGGCTCGCTCTAAAAAAGACAATTCTTCAGGCTTTCCTGAGACAAAAAAAACCTATTAGGTTTATTTGGGACTCTATATGCACCCCCACTGAATACACAGCCTGGTTTCATGGCAATTTATTATAATTAGGACCTGCAGGATCTCACATCAGCTGCTTTGAAAGTCACCCAAAACTTGTTCGGGAATTATAATATTTCAATAATGAATAACAGATTGCCTGAACTACGAATTTCCAAAAGTTTTACTGAGGCAACACCAGCCACAAAAGTACATCCACATCCATATACACCGCCATAACATTAAAACCACCTCCTTGTTTCTACACTCACTGTCCATTTTATCAGCTCCACTTACTATATAGAAGCACTTTGTAGTTCTACAATTACTGACTGTTGTCCATCTGTTTCTCTTTCTCTGCATGTCCCCTTTCATGCTGTTCTTCAATGATTAGGACCACCACAGAGCAGGTATTATTTGGGTGGTGGGTCATTCTCAGCACTGCAGTGACACTGACATGGTGGTGGTGTGTTAGTGTGTGTTGTGCTGGTATGAGTGGATCAGACACAGCAGCGCTGCTGGAGTTTTAAAACACCTCACTGTCACTGCTGGACTGAGAATAGTCTACCAACCAAAAACATCCAGCCAACAGCGCCCCACCAACTTAAACAGCAGCAATAGATGAGCGATAATCTCTGACTTTACATCTACAAGGTGGACCAACTAGGTAAAAGTGTCTAATAGAGTGGACTGTGAGTGGACACAGTATTTAAAAACTCCAGCAGAGCTGCTGTGTCTGATCCACTCATACCAGCACAACACACACTAACACACCACCACCATGTCAGTGTCACTGAGAATCATCCACCACCTAAATAATACCCGCTCTGTGGTGGTCCTGACTATTGAAGAACAGGGTGAAAGCAGGAAAAAAGCATGAAGAGAAACAGAAGGACTACAGTCAGTAATTGTAGAACTACAAAGTGCTTCTATATGGTAAGTAGAGCTGATAAATGGACAGTGAGTGTAGAAACAAGGAGGTGGTTTTAATGTTATGGTTGATCGGTGTACATGTAGAGATAAAAATGCAACCACCACCAAATTACCTTCATTTAAATCTTGCAACATGACAGGTTATATACATATTTTATTTAAGGCCCTACCTAATTCACGGCCATGCAACTTACTGTGAAATACAAACAAATTTAGGGTTCGTGTTTAGCCATTTAACATTTTTCATCCGTGCAGCATTCAAGTGCCCCACGTTTACTGGTTAATCTGCACTATGAGGCATCCTAGCAATCCTACGGCAATTCAGTTAGCATTCGGTTAGTCAAAATGTCCAAGATGTCGAAGTGTAAAGCAGGTAAAAACACGAATCGGTAACTCCCAACCAATTCTCTTGACGCAGTGAGGTAGGGGGTGTCAAAACAGGTCGGCTGTGCTGTGTATTGTAACTTCCATTTATTCAAAGTATGAGTGTTATTTAATGATTGCCGTAAATTGTGGCTCTTTCCTTTAGAGATCTGTGAATCTGTGAAGACCCAGTCAGGGTGTTTGTGGGTCCAGTTTCCCTGGAATCACTGACAGTAATGTAGATCCACCCCCCCCCCCCCATCCCTCAATACAGCCAATTTTGTCTGTTTGTAGAGATCTGAACGGCCAGAAGCACCATTGTGGATTCAAAGCCTGTTTCCAAGCGATAGTGGGCTATCTGTTCATGTAATAACATGAAGCAACAGCCAAAACTGCACACACACACACACTCTCTCTCAAGAAAATGAAAAGCTAAAATTGCACATTTTAGATCTACCCATTTCAACACATTTATTCTTATTTCATTCAAGAAATAGGTGTGTGATGAAGTAAACGTTCTAGGTTGCTACTGTCGGCCCAAGCGAGGACCTTAATCCTCGACTGTGTGGATTGTTTTCGGTCGATTGAAATAAAAGCGTTCTGCTAAATCCTCTTAATCTAAAATAAATCCACTGAACTCATAAGTTGGGAGAGATGTTCATATACTTTAGAATGGGCAGTACTAGCTCAGTGGATAAGGTTCTGGACTAGATATCAGAAGGTCGCTGGTTGGCCGCTCAGTTGGCGCAGTGGTAAAACACGCTAGCACACCAGAGCTGACATTTCAAACTCAGCTCTGAGATCCGGCTGGGCTGGGCGGCTACATGATCAATGATTGGCTTAATGTTCATACAGAGATGGGAAGTTGGAGAGCCTGCACAGAGTCAAGGAATAATGTGGACAGGGTGTGGCTCTCCGTACACAAAGCTGATCCGCATATGAACTCGCCTAGTGCAGGTGAATAGATGGAGTCGGCTATTGCGCACGTGTCGGAGGGGGTGCGTGTCAGTCTCGCTCATCTCAATCAGCAGTGGGGATCAGCATCAGTAGAGAGAAAGCGCAATGAGAGAAAGCGGTAATTAGATACGACTAGATTGGGAGAAAAAAATTCGAAAAAACACAAAATTAAAAGAAGAAGGTTGCTGGTTTAAGCCCCATCACTGCTAAATAATAATTAAAAAAAATTTAAATTTTCCTTTCCATACTAAAATATAAATGGCATTATTGGATTGTTATCATTACGTACTGTTGTGTTCAGCAATGTTTTACTGGTCTTGCTACCTGTTGCTTAACAATAAAAGGAAGGTCAAAAAGAAAGAAAAGCTTATGAGTATGAACATACACTCAACAGATTATGTGAAACAAAAATGGAAAAGAGAAGGAGTAATGAGAATTACAGACAGGGAATGGACAAATATGTGGCGATTTCAATGGAAAAGCACCAAATCTATGAAATGACAGGAATTTTGTTGGAAAAATATCATTAGATTCTTTGTTACACCCTAGCAGACAGCTTATATAGACGCTAATGCCCCAGTATGCTGAAGGAAATGTGGATGCCAAGAAGCAAACCACTATCACATTTTTTGGGGATGTCCAATTATTCAAAAATTCTGGGAGGACATAAGGGAAGCATATATTTAGAAGGGAGATTCCTATGTGTAGTAAGTTATGGTATTTGGGATGTATTCACCCTGATATGGGACAAATAGATGAATATTTATTGGCCGTTCTTTTAGCAGCTAGTAAAAAAGCACTGACCAGGAAATGGTTACAATCAGTAGGACCAACTATCGATGACTGGATAGAACTAACTAGAGAAATGTATTTCATGGAGAGGATAACTTTCTCGGTAAATATTAGAATGGATGTATTCAAAAAGCATTGGAGTAAATGGATAAAGTATCTCGCAGAAATGAGACCAGATGTGATGACAACAATATGTGTAGAACGTAACAACTGAGGGGTTTATTATTTTGATCACAATGGAATTCAAATGTATGACTGTTTTTGTTAGATTTGTTAGATTGTATTTAATTATTCACTTATTTATGTTGTACCATGGTCTAGAGTGCAATGCACTCCCTGAATGTACACAGTTTAATGTTCTTAAGAGAAATTTAAAAAAAGGTTAAAGACACTGTATTGAAAAAGCTTATGTGTTTTGCTTGTAGATGCGTTTACTCATAAAATAAACTCATGTTAGTGTGGACAAGGCCAGAAGCTCCATAACCAATTGGCTTACGTTACATTAGGGTACATTTCCTAAAAGATTCAACTCTTTAAATATAAATATGTCTTTTTTATGCATCCGTCCTTTTCTAAATCGATGGAAACAGTGTAATTTTATATGAATGCAGTAAATGTTGTTGGCATGAGATTGGTAAGGTTGTTTTTCAGTCTGATGACTTTACAGTCTGGAACGTTCTCTACACAGCATCGGTTAGTCATGTCCAGGTCATAATCTGGAATCATTTAGTATTATTACATCTCACAGCTTGGATTTAAATATAGATCTTATATCAGCGGCTTAAAAATGGCATTTACTAGGTGCGAGATCTTAATTAAACTTCTATCTATTAAATCTCACATCTGATGAGGTTCTTTAACATCCTGCATGTAAAACACACCATTTATGGACTCTGAAACAGTAAAACAAAACCTCTTCATAAATGAATGAAGTGATCACAAGTAAAATGCTACCTGCCCTAATGCACAGTGCCAACTGTGGCCAAAGCCACGTCAGTACCTGGTCATGGGCTTGCTGGACATGTCATGTCAAAGCTCTGGGAATTAATATTGCTCTCTTGGGACAGCTTTTGCAGGACTTTGGAGGGGGAATTTATGCTCGCAAACCACAGTCCAGTTTTTTCTCATAGCTGTTTTACAGGGTTGAGGTCAGGGCTATGTGCAGGCCACTGAAGTTTCTCCACCTTATATTAATCAAACTATGTCTTTATGAACCTTAATTTGTGCACAGAAACTAAAAAGGGCCTTCTCCAAACTTTTAACAAAAAGTTGTAAGTATATAATGTACTCTATCATACACTTCGTAATATTGTGTTGGTCCCCCTTTTGCTGCCAAAACAGCCCAGCAACTGTGATGCATTGTGTATTCTGACACCTTCCTATCAGAACCAGCATTAACTTCTTCAGCAGTTTGATCGAACCACACGGGCCAGCCTTCGCTCCCCACGTGCATCAATGAGCCTTGGCCACCCATGACCCTGTCGTCGGTTTACCGCTGTTCCTTCCTTGGACCACTTTCGATAGATACTGACCACTGCAGACCGGGAACACCCCACAAGAGCTGCAGTTTTGGAGATGCTCTGACCCAGTCGTCCAGCCGTCACAATTTGGCCCACGCTCGCCCATTTTTCCTGCTTCTAACATCGACTTTGAGGATAAAATGTTCACTTGCTGCCTAATATATCCCACCTACTAACAGGTGCCGTGATGAAGAGATAATCAGTGTTATTCACTTCACCTGTCAGTGCTCTTAATGTTATGCATGGTCGGTGTATATCATTGATTTCACACACCTTTAAGCAAAGAATGTGTCTGACATGTCTGAACTTAATAGTTAGACAAAGTGTCTACATATTTATGACCATACATTGCATGATAAATAGTGTGATTCAGTTTTAGTGAAAGGAAAGATAATGCTACAGCATACAAAGCTGAAAAATAAGAGCCCTACACCTCAAAATCTGTGCCAGTGGTATTGGAAAGACCTTCACTGTTTTGGCATGAGAACTCCATCCATAAAGAAATGGTTCACCAAGTCTGGTGCGGACCAACTTGACCGGCCTGCACAGTCAACCCTATCCAATACCTTCAGGATGAATTAATGCCGACTGCTTTGATATTGAGCGCCTACACTTTCTGGAACATTTTACACAATGGCAAACAATATGTCTGGCAGCGGGGAGTCTCCGGTTTCTCTTTTTCTACAAATCTATAGGGCTCAGTGTGGAGTATAATAAAGCCATCTGCACATAGCTGTCGAGACAAAAGATAAAAGACAATTCCCTGGAACACAGACAGTTCATATTTAATTTAACAGCTTCAGATTTTGGAAAAAAGAGCTTTTATTCCTGACCAAACGTAATAAAATGGCTAGTTTAGTCCCAATCCTCAGGTATAAAGTCTCTTTATGGCCGCCTGTGATTACACACCTTCCAGCAAGGTCGCTGGAAAACTTCATGCATAATGCATGGTGCTACCAGCCTGACCGTTTGCTTAACAGACACAGTTGGCATGTCCAGGGTAGAAGTGAGCAGATGGGGATTAATTGACTTGCAATTGCTCCAGCAACTCTCACTGTCTGGCCAAGACACTAGTACAAGCGGTGGAAGAATACAGAGACCTTGTATGTCCTCAGGCTCCGTGTATAAATGCAGTTGGCCAGTATAAAAATACGACCAGTAGATTCATACGTAATTTAAGATATTAAACTGGCAGCTAAAACCCCCTTAAAACACATGCTAGAAGACTGACTGCCTACTCTAACCGCCTATGTGTTCCAATGACTGGCACCTTGTTAAAGCCTTATTTCTGCCATGTGATAGGCGCTGATATCAATTAAACATACACTGATAAGCCATAACATTAAAACCACCTCCTTGTTTCTACACTCACTGTCCATTTTATCAGCTCCACTTACCATATAGAAGCACTTTGTAGTTCTACAATTACTGACTGTAGTCCACCTGTTTCTCTGCATGCTTTGTTAGCCCTCTTTCACCCTGGACCCCCACAGGACCACTACAGAGCAGGTATTATTTGGGTGGTGGGTCATTCTCAGCACTGCAGTGACACTGACATGGTGGTGGTGTGTTAGTGTGTGTTGTGCTGGTAT
Source organism: Trichomycterus rosablanca (assembly GCF_030014385.1). NCBI lineage: Eukaryota > Metazoa > Chordata > Actinopteri > Siluriformes > Trichomycteridae > Trichomycterus > Trichomycterus rosablanca. Next base: position 26,217,799 of record NC_086003.1, on the reverse strand, counting down.
GAGTGGATCAGACACAGCAGCGCTGCTAGAGTTTTCAAACACCTCACTGTCACTGCTGGACTGAAAAGCAGCAATAGATGAGCGATCGTCTCAGACTTTACATCTACAAGGTGGACAACTAGATAGGAGTTTTTAATAGAGTGGAAAGTGAGAGGACACGTTATTTAAAAACTCCAGCAGCGCTGCTGTGTCTGATCCACTCAAGCTCTACCCACTATGCTACCACTGTCGGTCAATGATATGCTTTTCACATGGGCAGTTGTAGCCTAGCGGTAAAAGGTACTGAACTAGTAATCGAAAGGTCGCTGGTTAAAGCCCCACCACTGCCATGTTGCCACAGTTTGACTCTTGAGCAAGGTCCTTAACCCTCACTGTACATCGCTTTAGATAACAGCGTCTGCCAAATGCCGAAAACGCAAATGTTAACATGCTTTTGTGGCAACACTTTGGGGAAGTCCCCTTTTCTCTTTGAGCACAAAGTAACGTCTATAAAGACATGGCTTGGTTTGACAAGTCGTGTGCAAAGAAGACACTCAACTCAACTCAACACTTCTCTTCTCTTGCAACATCAGTGCCTGACCTCACTAACTAATCGGGTACAAATTCCCACACACACACTCCTCCACACAAGTCTTGTAGAAATGCTTCCCAGAAGACTGAATGATAATAACGCTACAAAGTAATGTCGTAAATATAAATAAGCATGTCAATATAAATAAGTGCCCCTGGTTTCGGAATGGGAGGTAAAACAAGCTTACGCCCAGATGTCCCAATACTTTTGTCCCCATTGTGTATGTATACAAAAATAAGGATGAAAACAAACTTACGCTGCAACAGTATTTTGCAGGGGTCAGTGTGACATTTCTCATTTAAAGGCAAACAAAGCAAGAGAATAAAAATTAATTCTAAAAAGCTTTAAAGAAACAAAGAAATGAACACACAGGATGAGAACACGGTGTTCCAGTAAATGCCCCCCCCCCCCCCCCCCACACTACCTATCTGCACTCATTCTGATAATACAGTAACACTGTACTACAGTTTCTGCTCTGCATACACAGTTCAATCACACATAAGTGCATCGGGTCGAGTCTCGGACGCTGAACTCGGCTCGTGTTGCAGGATGAGGTTTCCACAGATGCACAAATGTAGCAGCGCTAATTCATAGCTGATCAGATTAAGGAGGTAATCCTTACACAAGAGTCCACTGCGCTTCCTTTCTAATTTGATTGGCCATGTTCTTCTGACCGGAGACAATGGGAAATTCGAAAATAGTTCATGATCAATAACGAGCTCACAGGGCATGTTATTGAATTATTTCCATTCCTGAACCTATCAATCTGATTTCTGCAAATGGTGGAGTTTGGTAAATGGTCCGTCTTCGGTAATCCTTCATAGGAGTCTATTAGCACGGTGTGACTTAAACGTCAGCAGGTTTTTAAAGATTGCCAAGTATTGCAAGACTACCTAAAATAGCAACGAGTGAGTTACAGAATGTGAATATTCAACTTCAACCGATTTTTTTTCCATGTGGACACTCATGACTAAATGCTGAATTAGTTTCGTCTTCAATTTATTGATTTATTAATAGATGTTGATTGTAACGATTTAGGGGCGGACACACAGGCAGAGATGTTATAACAAAAAGAGTTTAATGATGACAAAAGACAAAACAAGGTTACACAAGACTGACTGTACAGATAATGTAAGCTAGCAGCATGTGGAATATTTAAAAATAACAGTAAAGTGCACAGCATGTAGGATGAGTACTACAATATTTAGTCAATTGGCAGCAGGTGAATATTGTCACGCTCAAGTCATTTATTTATTTAGGAGGGAGATGGCCTGTGGGAAGAAACTGCTTTTGAATCTAAATGTTTTAGTGTGTATGGACCTATAGCGCCTGCCGGAGGGGAGAGGTTGAATGAAGTTATGCACAGCAGTAAAACACTAGCACAACAGTAATGACATCTCGAACTCGCAAGTTTAAATCTCAGCTCTGCTACCAGCGGGCCAGGTGCCTGTAAGGACAATGATGAAAGGTGGGAATGCCAGAAGGGAATGCCTCATAAGACCCCTGATGGCTGATCGATGGCACCTGCACACAGACGGGGGATAACGGAGATTGGTGAGTGACTCTCTGTGCGTGATACGGATCTCCATATAAACTCGCCTCATGCTGGTGAAAAGCATGTCGGCTACTGCGCATGTTTCGGGGATGTGTGTCAGGAGTGGAGGTCAGCAGCAGCAGAGGAAGTGAAATGAGATCAGATAATTGGATACGATTAAAGGAAGGAAATTTACATGTTTCCAAAGTTTTTAGTAAAGTAGGAAAAAATGAAATCTGTTATTTACAAAACTATTCAGACCCTTTATTTAATGCGCTGTGGAAGCCACTTTGGCAGCCGTTACCACTGCAGGTCTTCTTAGATACATCTGTAAAAGACATGTCTCACCCTGGGGATGTTTTAGCCAGGTGATGAGCAGTGCCTGTTTTTCACCACACACAGTGCCTGCTGTTCTGCCTAAAGAGCTCAATTTACATCTCATCGTACTTCAACATGCCGTGTAGTAAACTCCAAGCAGGCTGTAATTAGCTTTTTACTTAAGTCGATCTGCATAAAGACCTGATTGATGGAGGGCTGCGGGAACGGCTGTCCATTCAACAGGTTCTCCCAACTCTGCACAATTCGCCAAGAGAATGGAGTCAAAATTGAACCGAATTACTGATTATTATAGACATCTTAAAGCTAAGTGTAAATGTGATAAACTTATTGAAAGCATTATTATATAACAAATATGATTTAACACTTGCTTGACCCCATAATAAAATTTGTAATCGTTTCAATAGTTAAAGATTACAATTATTTGGGTCTCCAGAAAAGAACCCTTATCTGTTTTTAAACAAGCCCAACACCACCACTTTTTCCCTCCCACACACATAATACTTTAATACTTTCTTTCTAACCTACAACCAATAAATTACATGGTGAGTAATAATAACAGAACCATCCATGTTTACATTGTATATATTTTTTATTATCATGCATTACATTTGACCAAATGACTGTAACAACACCAGAATCAGTAAAATAACACATGTACAGTCTCAGATCCTTGTCCTGTACTGTCAGTTTAAAATATAACCCTACACCCTATAATTTATCAGAGCTACAAGTATGGGTTTTCTTTTCTGTCTGCTTTTTCACACCCATAAAACAAGCATGGGAACTCTGACTGTACTACTCGAGCATGTATCATATTTACACATTTGGAGCCTGAACTCTTAGGCTACTTCTGGTCATGATTATAAGGTTCTCTGCTTTGTTCTCTGAGCCAGAAAAGAAAAAAAGACATTGATTGTCTTTAATGAATCACAATGGAACCAAGAATAAACAGGCTGCCAAATCTAAGACCACAGCTGGAAAAAAATTGCCCACATACACACACACACACACACACACTCGACCATGAAAACACAATAATACAATAATGAAATACAATAATAAAATAAGTCAGGAGTAGAGACTTAAAATAGAGAGCTGACTCTGACTTTTTCTGCTCACTTAGATGCATTTCTTCCAGTTTTTTGGCAGATTTAGATTTTTTTTAGGAGTTTTATCCAAGTTTATGCAAGATGAGTGATAGTTGCGGTGTAAAAAAATAAAGTGAAGCACAAATAACTCACTCGCTGCATTGTTTTAGGGAGATTTTTTGATTCTCGGTAACCCAACTTGTATAAACAACATAAAAATGCCAACCAGCATGCCTTCAAAAGCAGCCTCAACAAACATGTTACACAACACGGAATTATAAAATAAGTTAAGGTTTGGGAGAACGGACACGGATGGAGCTTCTTCCACTTCCTAATTGACTGCCTGTATATTTACTAGAGATGCATGAGTACCGATACTAGTATCGGGTATTAGCCCGATACCGCGCTCATTAACTCGTACTCGTACTCGCAAACGAGGCTCCGATACTAAACATCCGATACCTTGTGCCTAGTGCACGTTGCTGCGTTAACGCAGGAGTTTTCAACCTGTGGGGCGCGAGTACTTGTCTGGGGGGGCGCGAGTGCCTGACCGGGGGTTTACTTCTAAAACTGAAGCAATTAATTTTTCACCCACAGGAGACAGATTGAATTATTCTCACTGACCACGCTCACACGCACATTTAATGTTATTTAGTTCCGTTTGACAAAAAAAACCCCTTCAAAATAGAGCTCACAGCGAAGATAACCGGTTACAAAAGCAGCGACCGCTGTTATAGGACGTGTTTGTGTTCAATACTCTGTTCACAGTGTCGATACAAGTGATTCAGGAGTCGACTCATTTTAAGCACAGCGCAAGTTTCTTTTCTCAGTCAATTCTCCGTTTTTACTGTTATAATGAATGTTGCGGTTGTAAATAAACACCAAATACTACAGAACATTTTGTGTGACTCGCTTACCTTATAAAGCTCAGGCTTAATTATACTGGTTTTTACCACAGAGCGGGAGCCGACTCAGAGTCGTTTACGATTTACCGAAGTGAACCACGAATGGATGTGCTGATAGAATCGGCTCAGATGGGATCGGACTGTATTATCTTTTTAAAGTAAATATTTCAATCAGCAGAATCGCATCGCATGTATGATGTGCACAACGTTAATTACGTGCGTTTATTAATGAACGTTTACGTTAGCTTGTCAGAAGCTTTCTCAATGATGTCTGTTCCATTGCACTATTTTACACTAAAAACTACACTATTCCATAATGCTCCAGATTGCATCATTCTAAATAGGTATCGGTATCGGCGAGTGCAAAAATACATGTACTTGTACTCGTACTCGGTTGGGAAAAAATGGTATCGATGCATCCCTAATATTTACCCATCATTTCCTTCCCTCTTCCTAAACGAATCCTCACACTCACTTCCTCCCCATTTGTGGTATGTTTGGCTACCCAGCACAAAGAGGGATCCACTGTGAACTCCAGCCTGACATTCTCAGAGTTCTTCATTCACTACAGGTGAACGTGTGACTGCACTCTTTTAAGTGCTGATTTGAGGTTAATAGTTGAGAGTTATAACAAACTCTGAACACCTGGAAAAATCTGTACTTCAATTTACTTTAGCAACTATATTAAACACTGCATGTTTAATGAGAGGTGGCACGCTGGCGCAATTAGTGCAAGGAAGACAGTTGTAGCCTAAAGGTTAAGGTACTGTACTAGTAATCAAAAGGTTGCTGGTTCAAGCCCCACTTTTGCCAGGTTGCTGGTGATGGGCTCTTGAGCAAGGGTCTTAACCCTCAATTGCTCAAACTAAATACTGTCACAGTACTGTAAGTCGCTTTGGATAAAGGCGTCTGCTAAATACTGTAAATGTAAAGGTCCTGGGTTTCATTTCCCAGCTGGAAAGCCAGGGTGCTTTTTGTGTGGAATTTGCATGTTCTCCCTGCGTCTGGGTGGGTTTCCTCCAGGTGCTCCGGTTTCCTCCCACAGTTCAAAGACATGCGGTCAGATTAATTGGAGCAACTAGAAATTGCCACATGTAAGTGTGTGAGTGTGTCGGCCCTGTGATTGGACTGGCAACCTGTCTGAGGTGTATCCTCCCTTTCGCCCAAAGAATCACACCCACTGTGACCCTGATTGGGATAAAGCGGTAGTAAAACTGACAGTGAATGAATGAATGAAATAATATTTAACAAGGAATCACATGGCCACAAATTTATATGACATTTTCCAACTCTAAGTTGCTAAACTGACCTAATTTGTCATATTTTTAAAACACAACAAAACAAAGCAGTAAAAGTAAAGATTCTTTTAAAGAATGTATTTTGTATTTATTTATTAGGACAACGTCATGTTTTACACACTTTGGTTACATTCATGACCGGACAGGTAGTTACAGGTTACACAAGATTCATCAGTTCATGTTCAATGTCAAACACAGTCACGGTCAATTTTGTGTCTCTGCACTGTGGGAGGACACCCGCACAGACATGAGGGAAAACATGCAAACTCCACACAGAAAGGACCTGGGCCACTCGACCTGGGAATTGAACCCATGACCTTCTTGCTGTGAGGCAACAGTGCTACTCACCGACAAAGAATATATTATAAACTGGTATTAAAGTTCCGACATTGCTTTTATATACAATACACGTCCCTTATAAGAGCTTGTAAACTTTTAACCCCAATTGTATACAATTCATGAGTAATACACTGAGTTGCAGGTTTTATTAAGTATACATATCTTTATTAGTACCTAATAAAGCAGAGTCTCAGTTTATATAGTGTTTTTTCTTTACACACTGAGTTGACAGTTTATAAGGTGCTAAACAGGTGTACTTAATAACCCACCAACTCAGAGTATACAAACATTACCGTAACTCTGCTCGACTTACTCTGTACTGAGCATTTAATTTATTTTAACATTGCTCTGCATTAAATAGCTGCACTTTATTTCTGAACCCCAGCTTTCTACGTACTATTCTGTATGCTACACTCAATATGTCCTGACTGTGACGATTCTAAATCTCTGTATGTCTGCTATTTTACTATGCTTTTTTTTACTATGCATTTCCACATTGCATAGTAGATTACATTTCCACTGCCGCTCAGACCTGATTTTCTAATTACATGTTTGTATGAGGCTATATTGTTAAAAAACCCGCTGTATTTCATCTCTTTTCATGCTGAAGTATTTCTAGCACCGGGTTTGATTTGCAATCTCGCTGATGCATGACTGATGCTAATGGAATCCCATTCACTGGCCAACGAGCAGAGGCCGTATACAGGAAAGGATTCGGGGCGCCACCAGAGTCGCCCTACGTGATACGACATCTGCCGCACAACCAGTAAATATATCAAGCAATTCAAAAGAGCGTTTACTTCATAAGAACTAAGAGTACTTTAAGACAGTACTTTATGACAGAAGACAGGACTGCACTGGTTATGTAAATGCTCCTCTCGGATATGCAGGTTTGGTAAGTGCTGACAGCTTTTTCTAGATCGCCTTTCAAGGATCAGTGATTAATTGAGCCCATTAGAATGAGATGACTCAATGCAGAGACAAAATTAATGAGAGAATGATTTCCTACTAGCAAGAACTTTCTCATATAGACGCCAATCGTTCAGCAGACAACACAGAGGTCAGTGTGCATTTGAACGCAAAATGACTTCTGGATTAGGAACATTATTTTTAATATCTTGTTATATTATTTATTCATTCATTTTTAGGAATATTTTAAGCCATGTACTGCACTGTAATACCTCACTTTACGACACTAATTCAATCCAAAACTAACAACTTAAGCCAAATAAACCCTTTAAACAACAACCTAGACAAAACCCTAATAAAATGTACATTTACGGCATTTAGCAGACGCTGTTATCCAAAGCAACTTACAGTATTGTGACAGTATAGTGTCCAAGCAATTGGGGGTAAGGGCCTTGCTCAGGTGTTAATCTGGAAGTGATGGGGCTTGAACCAGTGACCTTTCCATTACTAGTCCAGTACCTTAACCACTAGGCTACAACTGCTACAACTACAAACGTAGCTAATACAAACTTGTTCAATAGCCGTCAACTTTTGAACTGATCTTTACTTTAAGTAATCTTGCTTCTTTTCTTGCAGATGACAATGTCCTTCATTACTAAAGCATCATCTCTGATGTGAGCTAAAATCCTTGCCTTATCATGAATGACTGTCAAAAGCACTCAAAATCATGCTAGCACACCAGAGCTGAGATTTCGAACACGTCATGTCGAATCTACGCTGTTGGCTGTTGTTCATACAGGGTGAGAAAGCAGGACTAGGGACTCCCCATAACTGATGCAATTATGACCTCTGCTGGCTGATAACGTCTGCACAGAGTAGAGGAATAATGCTGATCAGGGTGTGGCTTTCTGTACACAAAGCTGATCCACATACGAACTCGCCTTGTGCAGGTCAAAAGATGCAGTCGGTACTGCACACGTGTCCGAGGGGGCGTGTGTCAGTTGCGGCGCTCCTCAGTCAGCAGTGGAGGGTTGTATCGGTACAGAGGAAGCGTAATGCAATCAGGGTGATTGAATATGACTAGAATAGGAATAAAACTTGGGGGAAAAAGTAAAAAGAATGAGCTGTGGCAGCGACCTTTCACCCCGTCATGGCCTTTTATTATAGCCATCTTATCTTCCAATAATACAGCATGATGCTTAATAGCACCAGCACTAGCAATAGAAACTTTCTTTGTAGCTGTAGGGACAAATATTACAGTCACACCTGAGCAAACACAAATTTTTAATAAATTGCTATGAACCAGCGCCATCGAACATCATGTAAATAAGTGAATATATACATTTTTTTCTATTTTTCTCCGATTTCCCCCCCCCCCCCAATTTTCTCCCCTAATCTAGTCGTATCCAATCACCCTGATTGCGTTACACTTCACCTCTACAGTTTCAACCCTCCACTGCTAACTAAGTAGCTTTGCAACTGACACACACCCCCTCCGACACATGTGCAGTACCGACCGCATCTTTTCACCTGCACGAGGCGAGTTTATATGCGGATCAGCCTTGTGCACGGATAGCCACACCCTGATCAGCATTATTCCCCAATCAATCAGCCAGCAGAAGTCATAATTGCACCAGTTATGAGGAACCCTGGTCTGGCTTATCCCACCCTGTGAACAACAGCCAATCGTTTATGTAGCTTTTATATGATTGTATAAAGTACATAATCTTAATATTTTAATATATTTAATCTTACTAAATTTTTATATTTATTTTATGAGATTTAGCATTTTATTTAGCTTAGATTTAGCACCCAACAGCTTAAACACACACATTTTTTTTTTTACAAATAAATAAAAAAAACACTATAGAACTGAAATGTCCTAACAGCTTCACTCTCCATGTTTGAGCCTCTGGTCTTTTCTCTTGCTTGTTAGGCACTGTGCCGGGTGTTAATGGGCAGGGTGCTAATGGATAACATGTTTAGAAAGAGAAGCTTATAAGAAGAGGCCGTGGTGTTAGCTACAGATCTAATGGATCAAAATGGCAGCAATAAACACATAAATAAACATTAAGGCGAGAGTTAGCTTTCCCGGAGCAGCAGGCAGTAGTACGTGTGAGTGCCAGGAAGCCAGTAAAAGCCTCTGTCAGAGCGTTAATTGAGTTTGGGCAGCACTCGGAGAGAGGAGGATCTGATTAGATTCGGAGGGGTACGGGTGATGGATGAGACTGACTTTCCTAACCCCTTTGAGCAGTGTGCAAAATGGCAGCGCTGCGTCTCTCTCTGCACATCCATCTCTATCATTAGTCTCCCTGGGTCATGCGGCTACCTGCTTCCGGCACATGTGTGCCAGACTGTAGACGATATAGGCGATTCGGCTGCCCTACAGCGGGGTGTTTCTTTATTCCCTCTCTACTGTAGTCGAAGTGAAAGTTCAGAAAGTCTTCGGTCTCAGTTCGCCTGCATGATTCGGGTGAACGTTCGTTCGGCTGGTGTGTCAATCGGCGCAGCTCGGAGAGACTAAACACTGGAAGCGGGAACGTCGCTGCTGTTGAAGTAATTAGTGAGGTCATCTTACACAGCCTACAGAATTTAGTGCTGTTAAAAAAACACACCAGACACGTGTGTACACAGTTCCAGCTTTTTTATGGCTCTGGTGTCTCTTGGAAAAAAGCTCAAGTCTAAAGATTCGAGTCTTAGATTTGAGTCTCGGTGGTGCCTGGACAATCCACAGGCGGACTATCGACAAAGTCTGAAACACATCTCGAGGATAACTCAAGCTAACAGGATTATTATTATTATTATTATTATTATATACAACGATCAGCCATAACATTAAAACCACCTCCTTGTTTCTAAACTCACTGTCCATTTTATCAGCTCCCCTTACCACATAGAAGCACTTTGTAGTTCTACAATTACTGACTGTAGTCCATCTGTTTCTCTGCATGCTTTGTTAGCCCCCTTTCACCCTGTTCTTCAATGATCAGGACTCTCACAGGACCACCACAGAGTAGGTATTATTTGGGTGGTGGATCATTCTCAGCACTGCAGTGAAACTGACATGGTGGTTGTGTGTTAGTGTGTGTTGTGCTGGTATGAGTGGATCAGACACAGCAGCACTGCTGGAGTTTTTAACACCTCACGGTCACTGCTGGACTGAGAATAGTCCACCAACCAAAAATATCCAGCCAACAGCGCCCCGTGGGCAGCGTCCTGTGACCAATGATGAAGGTCTAGAAGATGACCAACTCAAACAGCAGCAATAGATGAGCGATCGTCTCTGACTTTACATCTACAAGGTGGACCAACTAGGTAGAAGTTCATCAGCGCTGCCGTGTCTGATCCACTCATACCAGCACAACACACACTAACACACCACCACCATGTCAGTGTCACTGCAGTGCTGAGAATGATCCACCACCCAAATAATACCTACTCTGTGGTGGTCCTGGGAGAGTCCTGATCATTGAAGAACAGCATGAAAGGGGGCTAACAAAGCATACAGAGAAACAGATGGACTACAGTCAGTAATTGTAGAACTACAAGGTGCTTCTATATGGTAAATGGAGCTGATAAAATGGACAGTGATTGTAGAAACAAGGAGGTGGTTTTAATGTTATGGCTGATCAGTGTATGTTTTAAATAATCAACTGGTCGCCTCACAGCAAGAAGGTCCTGGCTTGGATTCCCAGGTGGAGCAGTCCGGGTCCTTTCTGTGTGGGGTTGCTCTGGCAGCTCCGGTTTCCTCCCACAGTCCAAAGACATGCAAGTGAGGTGAACTGGAGATACAAAATTCTCCATGACTGTGTTTGACATTAAAAAAACCATTAAACTGATGAATCTTGTGTAACCAGTGATTATCTGTCCTGTCATGAATGTAACCAAAGTGGGTCTTAATATTTTCTGAATCCAGTGTACCTGCTGACGATGAACAAACATTCAGCTGGAGATCTGGTCTATGTTAGGTGAGCAATTAAGTTTCTATCTCTGACACTTCACGCATCTGTTTTCTATTAGCATAATAAAAGACTTGACATAATTAAACCGAGTTCCAGTTGCCATGCAGCAGCGTGTGTCTATAAACCACTCGGCCTGCCTCCGTCTAGTTAAAAATACCTACAATTATAAAGCACATGGGGAAAAAAACTTAATCCATGTTCATGCTGCTTTAGAAACTAAACTAAAGCCTGACAGTATGAAAACAAAACCATCTCAAATCCATAACGGTGTTTTATCAGATAAGTGGAGTTTATTAAGAATATCATGAAAGCATGAAAGCAGAGTTAGTAGAGAGGGAATAAATCTCAATTTTTGGCGTATTTTTTCAATTTCCCTCCCAATCTCGTCATATCCAATCACCCTGATTACGTTACGCTTCACCTTTACCGATACAACCCTCCACTGCTGACTGAGGAGCAACTGACACACGCCCCCTCCGACACGTGTGCAGTACCGACTGCATCTTTTCACCTGCACGAGGCGAGTATATATGTGGATCAGCCTTGTGCGCGGAGAGCCACACCCTGATCCACATTATTCTCCGACCCTGTACAGACGCCATCAATCAGCCAGCAGAGGTTGAATTTGCATCAGTTATGTGGTCCGACTTCGGCTTCCCACCCTGTATAAACAACAAGCCAATCGTTGTTCATGTAGCCGCCCAGCCAAGATATGATGTATTCGAAACCCCAGCTCTGGTGTGCTAGCGTATTTTACCGCTGCGCCACCTGAGCGCCTTTTTGGACATTTTTTAAAATTTTTTTCATTCAAATTTTTTTTTTTTTGCGCACTTTTGCCACGTTGACCTCACGATTTTTGCGCTTACCTGATTGTACTTTGACCCAGTTAGCCGGTGACTTTTTCAAAGCACCTCCAACAAGACAAACTGTTTGATAAGATGCAGTATAAGACCACGTCTCCGTCTTTCCATCCTGTATGAACAACAGCCAAACGTTGTTTATGTAGCCGCCCAGCCCAGCCGGATGGCAGAGCTGAGATTTGATACGGTGTATTCGAAACCCCAGCTCTGGTGTGCTGGTGTATTTTACCGCTGCGCCACCTGAGGACCTTTTTCGGCATTTTTTAATGGGTTTATTTATTAATTTTTTAATTTTTTGCTGAATGATGTACAGTTGCATCAACTGTTAAGGCGCATTAGCTTAACTGATTGTACTTTGACCCAGTTAGCTGGTGACCTTTTCAAAGCGCCACCAATAAGACGAACTGTTTGATATGATGCAAGAAATGCGACTCGGGCCGTACAAACAGCGCTTAACGTGACTTATTGTATTAAAACAATGAGCGAGGAATTTAATTAGTGCAGAGAACTTATGAGCAGTATTAATAAGAGAAAGGTTAGTGTTCCTGTGTCATTCATTCTTTTAGTACATTAAACCATGTTAAGCGTTTTTTTTTAATGATCAGCGGTTTGGACTCTCTTGGAGAAGCTGATTCTCACTATTTCTCAGAACCTCGAGCTGTAACACAAGTTTAAAAGTGAAACAGTGAGAAAAATCCAGATAAACAAAAAAAGTGGATGCTTTTAGATTGAATTATAGGTTATTCCACACAAATGCAGATTCGTCTCATATTCGCACTTTAAGTGGAGGTATTGCTGTACCTTTATTAACAATATCATAAAAGCATAAAGGAAGAGCTGGTACAGAAGGAATAAATCTCAGTGAGGGAAAATTATACCAGAAAAGCAGCAAGCGCACCAAAAATGAAGAAAAAACAAAAGGATCTGAATTTCACTACGTGAAGGTTGGATGAGCAAGTCTTGCCAGGAGCCAGAACTTTCTACAGAGAGACAATACCCACCTGCACCACAGCTGCCATCTTTTTATAGAAGCGAGCACAATTCAATTTAGAAATAAATTCCACTCCGACCCCAGAAAGGAAGCGATGCAGTGTGGGTTAGGGATTGTAAAAGAGCGCGGCAGTGCAGGCACATCACGTATCTGCTCGTATTTATTTTGGTTTGTTAGCAGGCCGGGAGATTAAACGAGCAAACGCTGAGATATTAACACGTGGCATGTAGAACAATTAACTCCGAACCTCTGTGTTTAATCAGGGGGCGCACTCATGAATCCTGTTACACACGTCAAAGCGGAGGCGGCACATCAAACGAGTGACGATTGATTTTCTTTATTAAAATAAATTGTAAAAATACATTAAATACTGATCTAAAGGCAAATGCAACTACTAAAACCAAGCCCTTGCTGTTCCTACGGATTAGCCCCGACTAATCAGACACTTGGCTAATCATACATCATGCTGCCTTTTTCAGAGCGCACGGAGCCGCAGCACTGAGCTTTAACGCTGTAACTGTGGCTGGCTGAGGTAATTCTCAGGGCAGCGGCCCACGCTCCTTTTTTCAAATGCGAGTGCAGCTTGGAGCGTTCGACTCGGAGCTCTGCTTACGCCGTACAGAAAACGTGCTTCACGGCTCCAGACTGCCGAGTCTTTAACCGAGACACAGGCAGCAAGAACCGGAGCGAGCAGGATGAAACTGAACATGGCGGGAATGAGCTGAAATTGGATGTCCTCGGGGACGAGTGTCATTAACGAGTCAGGAATGAGGACGTCCTGCTTTTATAGTCGGTTAAGACAGTCGGTTAAGACAGAGATCCCAGCATCCAGTTCTGCATCCAGCATAATATAACATAACATAATATACTGTACAATAATATAATATTATTAATATATAATAATAACATAATAATAATAATAATAATAATATACTATAAGATACTATAAAATAATATAATATAACATAATGTAATCTAAAATAATCTAAAATAATATAATATAATATAAAATAAAAAAATATAAAATAATATAATATATAATATAATATAAAATAATATAACATAATATAATGTAATATAAAATAATATAAAATAATATAATATAACATGATATAAAATAAAAAAATTATAATAAAATAAAAAATTAAAATAATATATAATAATATAGAAAATATAACATAATATAAAATAATATAATATAATACAAAATACTTTAATATAATATAAAATAATATAATATAATGTAGTATAATATAATACAACACAATGTAACAACATAATATAAAATAATATAATAAAATATAATATAATATAATAAGATTGTTTTATCAAAGCATGATATATGTCCATATTTTTGCTGAATAACATAAACAACACTACAACTCCCACAATGCTGTGCATCACTGAAAACAACACAGATCCTATCAGGCTAAACGTAAGCAAAAATCTCTTTGTAATAATTACTTCATGTGTTTCCGTTGCACCTATTGCTAAAAGATATAAAATCAGATACCTGAAATAAATGATAGTACTTTGTACTAACAGTTTGGGGATGGTCCATTTCTGTTTCAGCATGGATGTGACCCAGTGCACAAAGCCAAGTCTCTCACAGAGCCCCCACCTTAACCACACTGAACTAGTTTGGGATAACCAGGCTTACAGGATAACTGTAACTGAATGATCACAAATCCCCACAGACAAACTCCAAAAAACAGAGAGGCTGTTGCTGTCAGAACTATAATCATCCAATGTCCACATACTATTGGAAAAAACTGAACACAAGTGAAGGCTGGAGGGACGCAGTCACATTCACGGGCCAAACGTAAATATTTAAATTTAAAACTGAACGGATTGTGTTTTGAACAGCAATAAGCAGCCAGCTGTGACACTGTATCCATAATACCCCATTCTGCTTTCAGCAGCCACTAAAGGCCCCCTGTGGCCTATCAAAGGTGGTCTGCATAAATAAATGAATCTACAACACGAGTCTGAATGCCAGGACAGCGCTCCCCGGCATCAGAACCACGCCAAACATCCCAATCATTGCCAAATTGGACCGCCAGGCATCTTAGCAGCACTGCCGAAAGATGTGAGGTATTTCAAGTCTCTCAGTTGTTTTTGTTCAGCGCTGATCCCTGAACTCACAGACGGATGCATGAAATAGCAGTTATCAAAAGGAACAAGCATATGGCAGACCACAACAGCCTGAGGGACGTCTTTTATTCCCTGGCTCCGACAAGACTGCAATCAAAACACAAGTAAAATTCAAATACAAATAGGGACTAGGCCACGCGCTCGCCAATATAAAACGCACTCGCTCTTAAATAGTCTGTCGATTGCTAATGCATTCAAATCGCAACCTGTGACCTGTAAATAGCTTTTAGTAAGCGAGCTGCTCGTTTGTTCTTACTCGTATTGGCTCTCAATTCAGGACTCGATTGTAAAAATGAGATAAAATAACATAATATTATATAATACATGGTCAAAAGTGTTTGCACACCTGTGCACCATGAGCCTGTTGGACATCCCACTTCAAACACGAATGGTATTAAAACAAAGTGAACTCTGAATGATCTTTCCAGCTCTTGAGAAGCCTTGAGAACGCAGGGGAGGAGTTGTAAAAAGGTGGGACAGGGGCATAATATACGTAGTTTCTATCAGAATACATCGGCACACACACAAGTTTTATACAGTATTTCTGACCTTATCGTTTCCTACAAAACAAAACACCAACGTTGCATTCCAAAAAACATTTTTGGACGTGGTATCATGAAACTTTTCCCCACCTCGCGTTTCGTGACAGAACGTAGTTTGGGAGACCAGAGAAGCTCGCCTGAGATTCCAGTTGGTGATAGATGGTGTAGTGTGAAAACCCCTATCGCGGATCAGTCGTGTAGTGTGAAAGCCACACCAACTTGAAAGACTCCCGATTACAAGAGATCCAGTCGTGTAGTGTGAACTGTACAGTGACCTGACGACATGGAAAGTCGTGTAGTGTGAACTTGGCATAAGAATAAGCTGGACTGACAACATCACAACACTGGATTGCATTATCAGAGGCAGCTGTTCCATGTGTACAGCCGAACATCACAAACATCACTGTATGATTGCGTTTAGCAAAGCCTGTAAAGATTAGCATCTTTCTAATGAACAAAACAGGTTTGTTTGCATATTTGCTAAAATAAATATGTAATTTTTAGTGACTGTAAGTAAGCATAACAAAAAAACACAATGCATTACCAATGCAAGTGCCAACAGCGTGATTTATTCCATTTAAAGGTCATTTTCACAGCAACGCTCCACTGCATATGTTGGTTAATATCAAGGTAGGGCAGGTATAATTTGATGTGTAATTAGCATAAAGCTACGTAAGAGGGTTTTAAAAGGTCCTTATTGCCAATTAATAAGCATTTTTCCCTTTTTTTTCTCCCACTTTTTTAGCGCGTCCAATTGTTCAATTTGCATCGTGCTTCCTCTCTGTCTATGCCGAACCCTGCCCTGACCGAGGAGATCGAAGCTAACCCATATCCCCTCCGAAACATGGGCAGCAGCCGGATGCATTTTTGCCACCCACACATTGATGAGTTTGGTGCAACCTAGCGTTGCATGCGGAGAGACACACCCTAAGGGCACTCTTCTTCATCTCTGTGCAGGCGCCTCTAATCAGCCGGCAGAGGTCGTAATCGCATTCTGACAGAGAGGGACCCACATTTGGTTCTTTGTCCCACCCCCCAACTGAGCAACCGGCCAATCGTTGCTCATACAGCCACTCAGCCTCGAACCGGTAAGGCAGAGCTGGATTCGATACGATGTACTCAGAATCCAGCTCTGGATTCAGCGTGTCTTATTACCGCTGCGCCACCTGAGCGGCTCTTTAAAGCATTTTGCCTGCTCTTCATGTCCTGGTCTTTCTGAGGTCTAAACTTATTATAAATATCTAAAACGACACATCATTATTGCATTTAGATGGAATTGTAAAATGTCACATCTTCTGTTTTTCTACCAAGCAGATAACTTAAACTCCTTATTATAAGTGATACACTGGTGATATCTGAGTAAACTACATTTCTGTCCACACAAACACAGACCCCGGGGGACCTTCCTGTCAAAAAAAAAAAATCTGACATGGCTATTAGCGGTGCATGCGTGATCTCGGCGCTACTCAACACTCTTTTACTAGATCAAAGACCACAGGAAGGGCGCTGATAACTTGGAAAACCTAGTTTCAGAGCGTAATTAAAATGTCTATACTAATTAAAGAGCTCTCCGTGTGGAACAGTCTGGAGGAATGTGGCTGCCCGACACCCACAGACCTGATCTGCCACAGTGGAAGTGCTTTTACCAGACATTTATATTGGTGATCAGGACGGCATGTGTCACAACAGATGTCCGACCTGGTTAAATGCCCATGCTTCTGAAAAAATGGGCTTTAATTTAAATATAAATCCTCCTTATGATGATTTGTACATTTTTAACTGGAGACGGATCTGGATTGCAGGCAGGCCAGTCAAGCACACTCGGTGTATACAAAGCCATGCTCAAATAACCGTGGACTTCCAAGACAGAGACGTCGCCTTGATGGCAGGATATGTCTCTTTAAAATACAATATAGGCCTCCGTGTCAATGATACCTTCACACATATGCAAGTCACCATTGTTTACTGATGCACCTTAATTTGCACCTTTTGCTAATAAACCACTGCAGATCATAAAGAACACAAAGACTCATCTCGCATTTAGAAAAAAAAAACATCTAGATGACCCTCGAGACCCTTGGACTAACTTTTTGGAAGTCATGGGTCCTGTTACATCTGGTATAAAGAACACTGTTCCACCAAGAACATCATACCAACAGTCAATCATGGTGATGGTAGTAGTTTGATGGTCCAAGGCTGCTTTGCTTCCACAGGACCAAAACAATATGGCCAAGTCCACCTCTGAATGGCACAAAAGAAACAATATTAAGGGTTTGAAGTGTCCTGAGTTTAATCCCATTGGGATGCTGTGGCGAGACATTAAATTCATGCTAGAAAACCCTCCAGTGTAGCCGAGTTAAGAACAGTAGACCAAATTTATCATGAAGGATATCGCAAAAGGTTAAACGCAGTTTTTATATTCAATAAATTGAAAAAAAATCACTATTTAAAAGCTGCATTTCGTGTTGAATCATGTCCTCTTTATCCTATTTTAAAATTAGCCATTTAAATTTGGCAAATTACCAAGAACTGAAGAAATTGGGTAGGGGGCAAATACTTTTTCACAGCACTGTACAGATACACACTCAGCTGACCATCTTTTGAGTACATTGGATGGTTGGTTGGAAGCCAGACCGTCTTGTCCAACATTAGTGCTTGAAACTGTCGTGTTTGGAAAAAAAATTAAAAAAACAAGGAAGCATGTGTACAATCCTAAGAACACCAAACTCATACTGAAGTATGAAAGTGGGAGCATCATGATATGGGGCCGCTTATCTGCAAACAGTACTGTAGCATTACAAATATTCATTTATTTATTCATCGTTTTACCACCACTTTATTCTATTCAGGGGTCACAGTGAGTCTCACACACACACACACACTCATACATAGGTAAATTTTAGTATCTCCAATTAACTTGACTGCACGTCTTTGGACTGTGGGAGGAAACCGAAGCTCCCAGAGGAAACCCACAGAGACACAGGGAGAACATGCAAACTCCACACAGAAAGACCTGGATCGCTCCATGTGGGAATTGAACCCAGGACCTTCTTCCTGTGAAGTGACAGTGCTACCCACCGAGCCACCATGCCCAGCATTACAAATAAATAAAGAAAAATAAATGGAGCAATGTATTAGGACAGGTCCAAGACACAGATTTTTAAAATGTATTTGCCAGGAAACTGTAAATGCGTTATTAATATTTCAATTATTTATATTAAACAATAAAACTAAAGGGGTTAGATACTTCTATTTCACTGTATATATTTAGAAAAACTACAAATGAAAAGGAAAATCTACACAGTTTTCCACTTGCAGTCGATCGTTTGAGCACGTCTGTTGTTCCACATTTGTTTTTTCCATTTTGCACTGGCTGTTTCTGTGCCCAGTGGGTTAAGACTGGCCTGACAGCAGCTGTGTGATCTAGGCGCCGTTAATGCATTTGGTAATGACGGATGCCTGCAACTGTTCAAACGAGATGACCCCGGACACAGAGGGCAGATGCTAGATCAGACCGCTGTGCTTCCACCACTAATAAAAAGCTTTATCACAAAACAGCTAGCGCTGTGGCAATAAAGCCCGAGCGAGTACAATTTCACGTTACTGACTATAAAAAACACAAAGGATTAAATAAGAGTGAGGAAACATTGTAGAAGCGCTGTTCGTAGGTCTAAACTTTAATGTTTCTGTTATCATGGGGCAGGTTGCTAATGAATGTGAAAAAGAAGTGCAAATGTTTAATCTAGCTAACAATACTAACGGACAATGGCAAATAAAAAGGTGGCCAAATTAATAAAAACAAAGTAACAAATAAAAGACGTAAAAACATCCGCAGCCCACAATGGAGAAACCTGAAAAAACAGGGATAGCGCAGAACTGAGAACAGGATGTCACATACGACAGACTGATCAGGCCATCAGCATCAAGCCACCACCTGGAGCACCATGTGCATAACGTGGATTTAAGGGTGGGGTCCGCTCCAGAAAAGGGATGTCACACCGCCTTCGGTTCAATCCGCTCTCCCAGGGAGGTTCTGTCGTGAGACCCAAAATGTGAGACACCAGGGTGGATTCCCAGAAAGATACAGAATGCTGGCATTGCATGCTAGCAAAAAACAGAATGCACCAAGCTGCCTGGCACCACAGTTTCATTTAAATTTTCGGCACTTAGCAGACGCTTCAATTCAAAGCGACTTACAGTACTGTCACAGTATACTGTCTAAGCAATTGAGAGTAAAGGGCCTTACTCAAGGGCCCAACAGTGGCAACCTGGCAGTGGTGGGGCTTGAACCAGTGACCTTTTTATTACTAGTTCAGTACCTAAACCGCTAGGCTAAGCAGATTTGGGGAACGGAGGCGCAGATGATTGACGTGTCCGTTAATTAAAAGAAACAAATCAAAGACAAAAGCATTCACAGCCTGCAATGAAGAAAGTTGATAGAACAGAATGAATTTGTCCTTCTGCATTGACAATTTGGCTGGCAAAGTGGGTACGGAGGCGCAGATGAGTGATGTGTCCGTTCCTCTTGATTGACAGTCACCTGCGCCTCCATGCTTCCTCTGCCAGCCAAAACTGGCAATGCAGAAAGACAGGAAACTAATTCATTCAGCAGATGAGCCATGTCGCAGAGCACTCTAATATGGACTTATCCACCTGGTGCTCCTGGTTCCAGCGTCTGGCCCGAAGGAATCGGTGTCCAATCTAAACAGAGCCGGGAGCATTATCTGATCTGTACCATTACAACAGGACTGCAGCATTTAGATTCACAAAGCCTCCACACTGTCGAAAGAGCTATTTAACTGATCTGTAAGAGCTATTGAACTTCACTGTAAATATAAACACATTTACAATTTAATGACTGCAACACACTCCAAAAAAGTCGAAACAGAGGCGTGTTCACCCCCGTGTTCCATCACCTTCCTATTAATGAGATTTTTAATGGTTTGGGAACCGAGGACACTGATTGGAAATCGTTTCTTTCTACTCCTGTCTTTAAATAAAGATTCAGGATAATTAACAAATCACAGATTCTCCGATTCTTCCTTTTACTGCATTTTACACAATGTCCCAATTTTTTCAGAAACAGGGTTAGTAAAATCGTACATACAGTGTATCACAAAAGTGAGTACACCCCTCACATTTCTGCAGATATTTAAGTATATCTTTTCATGGGACAACACTGACAAAATGACACTTTGACACAATGAAAAGTAGTCTGTGTGCAGCTTATATAACAGTGTAAATGTATTCTTCCCTCAAAATAACTCAATATACAGCCATTAATGTCTAAACCACCGGCAACAAAAGTGAGTACACCCCTAAGAGACTACACCCCTAAATGTCCAAATTGAGCACTGCTTGTCATTTTCCCTCCAAAATGTCATGTGATTTGTTAGTGTTACTAGGTCTCAGGTGTGCATAGGGAGCAGGTGTGTTCAATTTAGTAGTACAGCTCTCACACTCTCTCATACTGGTCACTGAAAGTTCCAACATGGCACCTCATGGCAAAGAACTCTCTGAGGATCTTAAAAGACGAATTGTTGCGCTACATGAAGATGGCCAAGGCTACAAGAAGATTGCCAACACCCTGAAACTAAGCTGTAGCACAGTGGCCAAGATCATCCAGTGTTTTAAAAGAGCAGGGTCCACTCAGAACAGACCTCGCGTTGGTCGTCCAAAGAAGCTGAGTGCACGTGCTCAGCGTCACATCCAACTGCTGTCTTTGAAAGATAGGCGCAGGAGTGCTGTCAGCATTGCTGCAGAGATTGAAAAGGTGGGGGGTCAGCCTGTCAGTGCTCAGACCATACGCCGCACACTACATCAAATTGGTCTGCATGGCTGTCACCCCAGAAGGAAGCCTCTTCTGAAGTCTCTACACAAGAAAGCCCGCAAACAGTTTGCTGAAGACATGTCAACAAAGGACATGGATTACTGGAACCATGTCCTATGGTCTGATGAGACCAAGATTAATTTGTTTGGTTCAGATGGTCTCAAGCATGTGTGGCGGCAATCAGGTGAGGAGTACAAAGATAAGTGTGTCATGCCTACAGTCAAGCATGGTGGTGGGAATGCCATGGTCTGGGGCTGCATGAGTGCAGCAGGTGTTGGGGAGTTACATTTCATTGAGGGACACATGAACTCCAATATTTACTGTGAAATACTGAAGCAGACCATGATCCCCTCCCTCCGGAAACTGGGTCACAGGGCAGTGTTCCAGCATGATAATGACCCCAAACACACCTCTAAGACGACCACTGCTTTATTGAAGAGGCTGAGGGTAAAGGTGATGGACTGGCCAAGCATGTCTCCAGACCTAAACCCAATAGAACATCTTTGGGGCATCCTCAAGCGGAAGGTGGAGGAGCGCAAAGTCTCGAATATCCGCCAGCTCCGTGATGTCGTCATGGAGGAGTGGAAAAGCATTCCAGTGGCAACCTGTGAAGCTCTGGTAAACTCCATGCCCAGGAGAGTTAAGGCAGTTCTGGGAAATAATGGTGGCCACACAAAATATTGACACTTCAGGAACTTTCACTAAGGGGTGTACTCACTTTTGTTGCCGGTGGTTTAGACATTAATGGCTGTATATTGAGTTATTTTGAGGGAAGAATAAATTTACACTGTTATATAAGCTGCACACAGACTACTTTTCATTGTGTCAAAGTGTCATTTTGTCAGTGTTGTCCCATGAAAAGATATACTTAAATATCTGCAGAAATGTGAGGGGTGTACTCACTTTTGTGATACACTGTAGTACAGAATGTGTGGTTTGGAATGGTTGTAATTTTGTGGCTTTGCCCTCTATAACAGCACACATCAACATGCAATCCTCTATTGTTCTGGCATTTCACAGTCGACAAAAAATGCGCTGGCATGAACACACCATGTAATCATATCTATAATAGCGTGGACGGGGTCTGGATTCGACAGCACCGAGAAGCCGTCCTCCCAAACGAAGGCCCGGGAGTAATAGGAGTCAGAACAGGTCACGCAGCCCCTCGTTAGCGCTGCCTCCGAAGCCCAGGCCGCGTTAGGAAAAAATGCATGAGCTCGGTGCTAACGTGACCTATCTCAGCAATAACAGGTAGCAGCCACTGTTCCTGAGCCCCGGCCTTGACCCCGGCTCACAGACGAGGGGGTTAACACACACGGCATCCAGATGCTAGTGTTTAAAAAACAGGCAGCAAATGGACGGCCTCCAGAGAAACGTACTGAGATGCTTAATCATGACCAGATTTAAGGCATTAAGATGAATACTAAACTCTCCCAGCTTATAAAGTCGTTTATATTTGTGTGTGTTTATGTCAAGGCTGTAATCACAATATATATTGAGAGGGACACGCCCCTAAATATTCAGATATGTTTAACCCCCCCCCCCCCCCCCCCCACCCAGTGTACTGATGTAAAAATTACAAATAAACATATTACACTTAATAGCGTTGCATAATGTTAGATCCGTCAGTGTTCCCATCAGTTGTCAATATGGCAGGAATGCCCCCCATCATGCAGGCAGATTTACACCCAGCCCCCCCATATTCCAATTCATGGCTATGGCCTTGATTTTGTGTATCAAACTAGCTCTCATCCACCAAATCATGAACCTCACATGACATCTGAGGTAGTTTGGTGGTACCTGGTACCAAAATGTCACCAGCAGGTCTAATTATTCAGCAAACGGCAAAAATGTTCAGCATCACATCTGACAGCATCTGATGTACACAACACGTAACCCCAATAGAGAAAGTGGATAGAACTGAATGAATACGAGTCATGTCCTTCTGCATTGCCAACTTTTGCTATCAGAGGGGGCACGGAGACGCACATGATTGATGTGTTCCTTAATTAATAGAAACAAATAAAAGACAAGAACATTCGCAGCCAGCATTGGAGAAAGTTGATAGAACTGAATGAATTCGTCCTTCTGCACGGAGGCGCCAGCAAATGGCGAAGCAGAAGGACACGACTTTAATTCATCCTGCAGATGAGACACGTCACAATCCGCTCTGATATGGATGTTCCACCTGGTGCTCCTGGTTCCAGCTTCTGGCCTGAAGGAAATGATGAGAGCCTAATCTTAACAAAGGTGGAACGTTATCTGATCTGTACCCTCCGAATTCAGGTCTTTATGCCTGATCATACACCATATGGCCAAAAGCTTCTATTGGTGCCCTGGTAGTTTGCACATCTAGTAGCTGCACATTTGAACATTTATCACCAAAGAGAACATTTTCAAAGTTCAGTTTCTAAGTAGGTGCTATGATGTGTATTTTTTATTACTGACATTTTTATATTTTTGTGCTCATGTCTTGTTTTAGTGAACAATTATATATCAGGCCAAGCCAGACACCTTGGCTACCACGTTTGCATATAAGACATAAAAAGACTCTTACCTGAGGAGTTCATGAGGAAGCCAGAGATTCAGAAGCAGCCCCGAAAAAGAGAAAACAAGAAGAAGAAAATGTCAGTAAGGTGCAAAAATGTTCACCATCACATCTGACAGCATGTGATGTACACAACATGAGACCCCAATCTAGAGGAAATAAAACGTCTCTTGTGTTTTACACCTCGAGCCATCCTGACAAGAAAGGTTTCATGTGCGTGGCATGGCCATAAATCATACGGAACAATAACAGAGGGTGAAGCGGGAGCCTTGAACCAAACTTAATTACATTTGGTAGATCGCTGATGAAAAGGACAGCTGTGCTCCAGTGGATGAGATTTAAAAAGTAGTTTAAATCGTACTTTATTCTCTCACAGCAGGCAAATCGAGTTGGCTGAGGTGTTCGATTGTTTGCCGCCCGTAATTGAATTTGTGTTAGCTCGAAAGATTAGCGCTATCTCAGGTTACTCTGTGCCAGGTCGGTGCCCGGGTCACACGACCATCAGATGCTGGCCCGGAAATAAGCCAGGTGTGGAGTGTGGCATGATCTAGGTGTATAAAATGTGTCAGTGACTGAATAGCCGGGGGAAAAGTCTCCAGGCGGCCCTAAAGGTTTCCGGCAGGTATTTATTTTCACGTCTGTTTGCTGGTTTGCTTTCACCGCTTATTTTCTTGGGAATGAAAGATAATACGCTACAATTGTGGATGTCAGGAAGACTAGCAGAGCGGGGTTAAATGAGAAGGTGGTTTGGTGTAATTGAAGAAGATTCTGACTCTGCCATTACCGACTATGCAGGGAATTTCAGCTGTCATCATAAAAGAAACGACAGTAGTGCATCCTGTATTGGTACCAACCTGTTAACACCTGTAGAAAGGTGCAACTAACACAGCAGTTTAAAGGAATACATAGGTTTGATGTTGTATATTTAACAGTACTTAACGAACATTAAATAGAAATCATTATTAGCATAGAGATTGCATGTTACAAAAATCGGACTAAAATTGTACTAATCTGATGCACCATTTGCACCTTGGCTGCAGTCTGTAGATTTATGCATTCAGCAGACGCTTTCAATCGAGGCGACTTACAGTTGTGACACAACAAAATCTAAGCAGCCTGACAGTGAAGGGGCTTCCTGATTGCTATTCCAGTACCTTGACCACTGAGCTACCACTATAATAAGCATTAGTATTAGTAAGTATTAGTCTTAAAGCTGCACTGGGTAGAACTGCGTAAATATATTTGTTTCTAGTACTACAAATTGGTCTGGAAAAAGTGCATTAAATAGACATTTGACCCAGATGGTTACCGATTAGGCATAATATTATGACCACCTCCTTGTTTCTACACTTACTGCCCATTTTATCAGCTCCACTTACCATATAGAAACCTGCTTAGCCTGCTCATTCTCAGCACTGCAGTGACACTGACATGGTGGTGGTGTGTTAGTGTGTGTTGTGCTGGTATGAGTGGATCAGACACAGCAGCGCTGATGGAGTTTTTAAACACCTCACTGTCACTGCTGGACTGAGAATAGTCCACCAAACCAAAAATATCCAGCCAACAGCGCCCCGTGGGCAGCGTCCTATGACCACCGATGAAGATCTAAAACAGCAGCAATAGATGAGCGATCGTCTCTGACTTTACATCTACAAGGTGGACCAAATAGGTAGTGGACAGTGAGTGGACATGGTATTTAAAAACTCCTGCAGCGCTCCTGTGTCTGATCCACTCATACGAGCACAACACACACTAACCATGTCAGTGTCACTGCAGTGCTGAGAATGATCCACCACCCAAATAATACCTGCTCTGTAGTGGTCCTGTGGGGCTCCTGACCATTGCTTCTATATGGTAAGTGGAGCAGATAAAATGGACAGTGTGTGTAGAAA
Source organism: Trichomycterus rosablanca (assembly GCF_030014385.1). NCBI lineage: Eukaryota > Metazoa > Chordata > Actinopteri > Siluriformes > Trichomycteridae > Trichomycterus > Trichomycterus rosablanca. The sequence continues at coordinate 26,192,037 of NC_086003.1, read as the reverse complement.
CCAGGAGGTGGTTTTAATGTTATGGCTGATCGGTGTATGTACATGCATACTGTGCAATGGTAATATTTTCCGCTGCAGCAGACAGGGTTAAGGGCCTTGCTCAAGGGCCCAACAGTGGCTTCGTAGCAGAGCCTGGATCTGAACCGACAGTCTTCCAGCTGATAGCCCAAAGCTCCACTGACTAGGCCACAACTGTTCCTCACTACAGCTGCAGATAGTGCTTCCCCTACAACCAAAGTAGCATAATGTGCTGGATATAAAGCAAGATTGTCTATCTTTACTTTTAATTTATGAGGAGTGATGGCCTATTGGTGACATAGCAGGAGGAATATAAACATGCTGTTTTTAACTGCTTTTTATAAAGGAAGAAACATAAAGTTCAAGATCAAGAAGCTTTATTGTCATTTCAGATATACAAGTGCATATTAAAGAAGAACAACGTTCCTCCAGGACCAGGATGCAACACAGAACACAAGGGCAAATATTATAATATAGACAGTGCAGATAAAAACAGATAAGTACAAAAACCTACAATGAGTACAGGTACATTTTTGGACTTAAAAAAGTAAAGGGACGGGACCGAGGACAAGTGTGGCACTGGCAATTAGACAACACAGAGTAAATGTTTAAAAAAGAGAACAGAATGAAAGCATAGAAAGCATTATATATTTCCTCGGCTGCTCCCGTTAGGGGTCGCCGGCGGATTGTGATCCGCATTATTAATTTGGCACAGTTTTTACGCCTGGTGCCCTTCCTGACACGACCCTCCCTATTTATCCGGGCTTGGAACCGGCACTACAATGCACTGGTTTATGCATCAATCACTCAAATTGGCTGCTGTTACTCCCATACTTAAAAAACCTGGACTTGACTCTAACATTATGAGTAACTTTCGGCCCATTTCCAATCTTCCATTTCTGTCGAAAATACTGGAACGTGTTGTTGCCTCACAGCTCAAAGATCACCTAAATTCCAATAATCTATTTGAATCATTTCAGTCTGGTTTCCGCCCCCAGCACAGCACTGAGTCAGCCCTCCTCAAAGTCACAAATGACCTTCTTCTTTCCTCAGACTCTGGACAAATTAATATTCTCGTCCTCCTTGATCTTACTGCAGCTTTTGACACCATTAATCACTCCATTCTTCTGTCCCGCCTTGAATCCTCTGTCAACATCACTGGTACTGCCCTTTTGTGGTTAAGGTCATATCTCGTAAACAGACAACAGTTTGTTAATATCAACAATTGTAGTTCTGCCATTGCTCCACTGTCCCAAGGCGTTCCCCAAGGCTCAGTGTTAGGTCCCCTTTTGTTTATTCTTTATATGCTCCCCCTTGGTGACATCATACGTCGGCATGGTTTACATTTCCACTGCTATGCTGATGATATTCAGCTTTACATCTCCTCCAAATCCATTAATACTGAACTTCACTCCACTCTGACAAATTGCATCACTGAAATGAAATTGTGGATGAAAGCTAATTTCCTCAAATTAAACTGTGAAAAATCAGATATGATCATTGTAGGTCCTACATCCCTGGCAAAAACCACAAAAAATTTTCAAATTACCATTGATAATGACACTTTGTCTCCGTCTTCTAACATCCGAAATCTTGGTGTAATTTTTGATAGCAACCTCTCTTTTGACCGCCATGTAAATCACATCACCAAAACTGCTTTCTTTCATCTAAAAAACATAGCACGTCTACGTCCATCACTCTCCTTTTCTGCCGCCGAAACCTTGATTCATGCTTTTATTACATCCAGAATTGATTATTGCAATAGCATCCTTTATGGTACATCTAACAAAATCCTAAAAAAACTTCAGTATATCCAGAATTCAGCTGCTCGCCTCCTTACTCATACTCGCTCCCGTGATCATATTACACCTGTTCTACAAAAACTTCATTGGCTTCCCGTTGCTCAACGCATTCAATTCAAAATTCTTCTATTCACTCACAAAGCTCTCCATAATCAGGCCCCATCCTACCTCACCGACCTGCTCCATCAGCACATTCCCTCCCGTAGCCTTCGCTCTTCTGAGGCTAACCTACTGTCCATACCCTCTAGGACCAAGCACCGGACCTGGGGTGACAGGGCCTTTTCCATAGCTGCTCCATCTTTATGGAATGCTCTCCCCAAACACCTACGAGATTGTCCTGACCTGTCCAAATTCAAGTCACTTCTCAAAACTCATCTATTCAATATGGCATTTAACTTGTAACAACACGAAATAAATGCTTTTATTTTTGCTATTCTTTTTAATAGTTTTTATACTTAGATCACGACAGAAATGTGAAGTCCTAGATCCTAAAACTTGTAAAGTTTTCAGTTTCCTGATTGCATGTAAATCTGTCCTGTTTCTGTCTAATTTTAAGAAATTGTTCTATATTTGTTGTTCTCTCTCATAATTTAGCTAATTTTTAATGAACTGTCTTATGCTGCTCTCTTTGTTTTTATCTTAATTATTCTTGATGTTGATGTACTATTTTGATTTTGTACTATGATTTGTATGGTGTATGTACGTATTTGTTTTGATTATTTGTCTTATGTAAAGCGTCTTTGAGTATCTTGAAAAGCGCTATATAAATAAAATGTATTATTATTATTATCCTAGCGGCTAGGATGTGGCAATTCAGTGTCTCTAATTAGCCTGGCTGCATGTTTTTGGACTGTGGGAGGAAACCGGAGCACCCAGAGGAAACCCACGCAGACACGGGGAGAACATGCAGACTCCGTACAGAAAGGACCAGGACCGCAACACCCAGGGATCGAACCCAGGACCTTCTTGCTGTGAGGCGACAGTGCTACCTACTTAGCCACCGTGCCGCCCTTTATTTTTTATTGTACATAGTACATGAAATACTGTGACATGCATAAAGGTGATTATTTGTCTTTTGATTATGGATGAACAAATGTGGCCAATCAACCTACATGCTCGTGTTTTGGGATTTATGAGAAACTGGAGAGGAAAGGTTTAAAACTGGAGAGGAAAGGATTAAACTGGAGAGGAAAGGTTTAAACTGGAGAGGAAAGGTTTAAACTGGAGAGGAAAGGTTTAAACTGGAGAGGAAAGGTTTAAAACTGGAGAGGAAAGGTTTAAAACTGGAGAGGAAAGGTTTAAACTGGAGACAAAAAGGAACTTTGGATAAAATGAAAATTGCATCACTAGATTTAAAACAGGCCACATTTGGTACAATCACAAACTGCTGATTTAAGCATATACAGCGTGTGGATTATAAAAATGCACTTGACATTTTTGTCAATACAATAAAAATAAAAACTCAGACACGGCTTATGATTCAGTTAACCTCGATCTGACTCCATCTGGAGCTCTTAAACAGCTCCAGAAATCATGCATCATATGCAACAGTTGTGAAGTTAAATAGCGTACTTCATCACCACAAACGCATGCTTATCTCACACTTTCACTTCAGCATCGCTTCACTCGCACACCAAACAAAGCTATTTTACTGAAAACCACAGAGCTATTTCACTCAGTTCCACATCATACAGGCTTTAAATCATTTCAGTATTGTTGCCAAAAGCATTTCAGTAGATGCCAAACCTTACACATGTCAGTTATTTAAAGTACTGAAAGAAATCAGATAAAAAAGCTGCTCCTGCATCTGGAAACTTCAGGAATGTAAAGATTCTACATTTAGTGCTTAACCACAAAAATAACAAGCTTAACAGAAATGGTGATTTGACAGAAATGGGAGATTAAAAGAAAAGGTAATGGTGCATGGTGCATGGTATGAAGTGTACCCTTATGTAACCTCAATCTGTGCTTAAATGCTAATTTTCCAAAGCTGTAGCTAATCACACGAACTGTGTCTCGACCCGCCTACCAATTAATAGCTTTGAACTAAGAGATGCAGATGCAGCAGTTTTGTTTTTACTGTTAATTCACTGAATTAAACTGTTAAATATCAATATAAATCGAGCACTTCAACACCATATCTGGAAACTTTCAACCATACTAAGGTGAAATGAAAAGTACATTTAAATGGCATCGATGTAAACAGAATTCATTGGGCAAACTAATAATACAGTGAAAACCCATACAATCAAAAGCCAATTTTGTTAGTGTGTTTTGCCAAAATAATTTTCACGTGATGTATTAAAATTTTTAGCTGGGACCCAGTTTCTCAGACAACCAACTATTGGCACCTTCAAACAAGTCATCCAGTAAGTAAAAGTCCTGGCAACATCTTCAGTTCATAAGGGCTTTAGTTCTCTCCAACATGCCATAAAAAGTTTCTTTTTAAATTCTTATACATGTTCACAAGATAGATAGACAGACAAATAGACAATTAAATAGATAGATAGATAGGTAGATAGATAGATAGATAGATAGATAGATAGATAGATAGATAGATAGATAGATAGATAGATAGATAGATAGACATATAAATAAAGAGATAGATTGAAAGATAGATAGACAGACAGACAGATAGACAGACAGATAGGCAGACATATAGATGGATATATAGACAGGCAGACAGACAGACAGACAGACAGACAGACAGACAGACAGACAGAAAAATAGATGATAGATAGATAGATAGATAGATAGATAGATAGATAGATAGATAGATAGATAGATAGATAGATAGATAGATAGATAGATAGATAGATAGATAGATAGAGACAGACAGACAGGTAAACAGGCAGGCAGGCAGGCAGACAGACAGACAGACAGACAGACAGACAGACAGACAGACAGACAGACAGACAGAATACTGTATTAATCCCAAATGGAATGTCAGGTATTACAGCAGCTTAAGGTACGTTAAAGTATAAAGTATTACATTAAGTAAGTTTTATGATACAATACTATGTAGGCGAATAAATAGAATAATAATGTGCAATATGTAATACTGCAAACTATTATGAAAGTGTCCTGTGCAGTAAATATTAACAGCTGTTCAATGTAGGATTCACAGACAGATGGTAATCTATCTAGTGGTTCAGTGTACTATAATTAGTCACCTAGTGACTAATGTTGCTTATATGAAACGTTGCTCTATGGCAGAGGTTTTAAATCCAAATCTTGTCCTGGATTTTCCAATTACTGGTTGTTATCTACATTGCTATTCAAACTGGTGGACCAATTTCATCCCAACTGGCTCTTAGTTGAAAGAATATTACAAAAACTGTAGAAGTCAGATATTGGTGGTTGTGATTCGCTGGTCTTTGGGGAAACATGATTTTACTATTTATCAAGAACACCCAACCAGCTGAACCCTGACACCTCTCTGCCCCCTGACCATCACTTCAGACTTTCATCGCTTTTCATCAGCTTGATTATAAAAAACAACAAAGTTTTACTACACGATGACCAGCGTCAACAATTTAAGTCTTGTCATCGGTGTCATGACTGAAAATGAGCTATCACATTAAGATAGGGGCAGCGGAAAATGTAACGAGGAGCATTAATCAGCGTCAGCAGCACTACAGGGCACAGTGGAGTAGTGCATTATTTCAGAGTTCAGTCTTGACTGCCACTGAGAGCCGAGCACCACGTTCTCACTGCCACCTTCATAATAAATGAACTTCATTATTTTACCAAAATAAAAAGTTTAAGGCTGCCAGAGTAAAAAATAATATTTTCCTGAAATGTGAACGCCGTCATCAATCAAACAACGTTGAGAAACGGAAAACATAAGGGCTCAGGAAAACCACGTCCTCTGGCAACGTATGGTCTAATATACTGTAAGATAACATGCTGATATGAACAACTGGCCTACTTGCCTAACTCTGGCTTTTAGAGTCGCACGATATATCAGAGTAAGTATCATCACAATATTCGGGTTGTTCCACTGTACATTTAACATGGTCACCTAGGATTTTTACATACTTCTGAAGCAGAATCAGATATTTTATTTTGTCTTATGAGCTTGCCCACAACCGGTGCGATCCGAGTTCGAGCTGGCAGCTGTGCTATCGACCAGTCAGGCACCTACACAAACGTGATTAGCTGTGTCTGAAGGTGGCTGGTTTAAGGGTTTTCCCACTGCTGTTGTAATTGTGGCTGGTCAAGGCACCTGCACATTAAAAATTTGGTTCACAGCTTGTAGTCATAATTCTCTGTAGGTGATACTGCACTGTGTGTATTCGTTTCTGGCAGGTGAAAAGAAGCGGTATGTGAGTGTCTGCATGCCAGAGGCCGTGTGATTGTCTGCAACTATCCTTGGTCAGGGCGGAGACAGTAGTTAAGGAACCATCAACTGTTAAAAACTGTCTTTCCTTTATGCATAACAGTTCTGTTACTAATAATTTGTTACTACTAATGTGGTTTTATTCAATTCATCTGTTAAATTATGACTTACATTAATTCCTTAATTGTTTAATGTGTGTTTCCCTCTGCAAATGTCATAGTCTTATAGAATATGATTCTGAAGCAAGGTTGGAGGGTACAAACGTGTTTCACTGAGGTCTTTTGTTTCTTAACCTAGAGAACATACTTGTATAGAAACACAGCTGGAAATAATTCAGCCTCATCTTCACTCATGTAACACTGAACATGTAACACTGAACTACAAAGTCAAAAATGGACCAGCCCCAAGCTACCTTCGTGATCAAATCAAAGCCCGCTCTGTACGAGGCAACCTCCAAGCCTCGCTCCACTTGATCCTCCACCCAGGACTCAAGGAAGACAAGCATCAAGGCTCTTCTCTGTACTGGAACCCAAGTGGTTGAACAAACTTCCTCTGTCTGTTCAAACATCTGAGTCTCTCGGTGTCTTTAAAAAATGATTAAAAACCTTCATCACCTCTTTACTAAACACTTAAGCTGACTTGTGCTTTCTTACTAACGCTCTTATTCATTTCTTGCATTAAAAAAAACTTTAGTTCTAACAGGGTTTAGCAGATGTGTGTCCTTGGACTGTTGTTTACTTAAATTAGAGTAAGAAAATGTTTTATATGGAAGCACTTCTGTAAGTCGTTCTGGATAAGAGCGTCTGCTAAATGCCGAAAATGAAAATGAAATGAAATGAACATTAAATGCAGCAGTTAATTGGTTTTATTTAGTTAATCCATTAAATTAAGACCTATATTTAATCTTAAGTACTTAATGGATATAAAAGACGGATCCACCACAAACTCAGACTTTGGATGCCAAAAAAAGTCATGACAAACTACTTGGTGCCAAACTTTATAAGAAAACCATCAATCAGTTCTAAACCACAAAAAATTGCAAATAATTGTCGTCTTTACCATCTACCATACTTAACAATGTGAAAAGATATAATGAGTCATAGTCTGTGTAGGGCCAGGCCTGAAACCACTGCTGAGCCCTGGCCTTGCACCAGAAACCTTCATGCTAATGTGATAAAGGTGTGTATCAAGCAACAATGACCAACTATTCCATTTGCAAAACTACACCAATAAGTATCCTCAGTTCCCAAAGAAATAAAAAGTGTAACTAAAAGGACAGGTGATATGAAGGTAACAGTGGTAAATCTTGGAAATATTTTCTTCGTAGTTATTTTAAGGTTCAAGACAATTAACAAATCACAGAACCTGTGTTAATGCATTTTTCGGACATTGGGGTTTGTAGATATATATAGGGGTTTTCACAAATCTGCAGTGTGAACCCTAGAGATGCTACAACCATCCATGGAAACCTGCAATCTTAAGGAGGTTCTGCATTATTGTCAGTGTCCTTTTTGTACGTGTGTTAACATTTAAAAAAGGGGTCAGTTTGCACTCTCCTACAAGTTGTTGATCTTTCCCATAATGTTAATTGGGGCTGCAGTTTGGACAGAAAATCAGGAACAGTCTTTAGCAGTCTCAGAGGAAGCACACACCGGTCCTTATTCTGGCTCTTTACAAGAGAAGACTTGGTGGATGAAAAGCTTAAATGACTAAGTCGTGGGCGAAATAGGATCAAAATTCATCCTGCCAAAAATACAAAAACCCCTCACACTTCTGACACTAATTCAGAATTTATGTTTTTATGCCCCTCTGGTTCATATGCATGCAGAATACATAATAAATTCAGGCGAGCCAGAGTTTGAACGGCTGAGATAATAAACACCAGCAGGTTCAAATTTGCTGAATATTTCGGAGGGTAAAATTAATCCCAGGTTTCCCAGGTGGATGAAAGCGAACCCACTCACTTCTCTTTGATAGTTTGTTTGGTTTAGCTGCTCGGCTTACAGTGTCGAACATTATTTAAACACCGGACCAATAGCGGATTAAGAAGAGAAACACGAACCGTTCAGAACGTCCTACTGTGGGTTACACAGAGGAACTCGAGCTGAATCTGTCAGTATCACAGATTTGAGTAAACCAAAGAAATCCCATCCTGCCGTGACAGAACAATCACCTCTACAATCAAAATTGTAAATATATTTATAGTATGCTTTGCATTCTGTGTCTGTAATCAATATTTAAGGCTACAGGTCTACTTTACCAGAGGTGATAGCCTAACATGTGGTCATTCTAACCAACTTAGTAAAAGTTCAACATGTCATCAATTAAAAAAGTGTAATTCTTGATCTAATAAACCTTATTTAATGATACACATACAAACATTAATATCAGTGCGAAGATCAATACGGACCACTGGATGTGTCCCAGTGTCATCTGGGATCACTGGGCACAATGGAAGAATACACCCTGGACAGGGTACCAGTGGATCACAGGTCAACACACCATCACATAGTGTGTGTGACTTATTTACTTATTCAGACCAAGGGACATTTGGAGCAGCCAATCCCCTGTCTGCTTGCTGCTACGAGGTAGAAAGTAACCCACCCCAAGTCCCGTGTTGCTGTGCAGCACCCTACCAACTACGCCAACTTAAACTAAAGTAAGGTCCTACTGTGGGTTACACTGAGGAACTTTGTCAGTATCAAACATTTAAGTAAACCAAAGAAATCCCATCCTGCCCTGAGAACAATCGTCTCATACTGGTGGAAGAATAACTGTACTTGTTATCTTTCAGCCGTCACGTTTAATACTGAAGGGTTTCCAGAGCTCAACTGATCCATCTCAGCTCCAGCACTCCTGTCACATTAAGCATCATCTCTACCTCAAACAATGACCATTTACACACCAAATCCTTCCTCTCCTACCATTCCTCCTGTTTCTAACCCTGTCTGAGAGAGACAAAATGAGCCTGAAAACAACGACTTTACGCCACCCTGCTACGAAGTGAACTGATTCAGCGCTCCCAGGTGCAAGCCACTTTCCAAAGGAAGCCATTTTCAGAGATTTTTACTCGGTGAAACTACCTTTTTATTATACCTATATTTACAGCCACAGTTCCAGGAAAAAACACTGAATGGCGGTGAGCTAGAGGCTTTTACCTCGCCATGTGAATTTAAATGAACAGAAATAAACTAAAATGTTGCCAGATTTTTAATATCTCTGAAATGGCAACGCTGCCAATGAACTGCATTGATTCACACATAATTACGTTTGAAAATGCAGCATCCATTACCACCAGTACTGGGTCAGATAATTAAACAAAAGCACCAGCCATTGATGCACAGCACCAGTGTAACTGTTCATGACAGTGAGCTCTGATAATGATGCTGTTTGACAAGTTTAGTACAGAAGAACGTCAGTGGTCTGTACAGAGTCCTGACCTTAAAAGTATTGCCTGACACTGCTTCGCTGAGGACGAAACTAATTAAGTTTACAGTAATGCATTTTGTGGCCTAAAACAAGCCACAGCCATTTAATAGTAACAAACATATGCAGTTCCAGAGGTTAGAAATCTAGTATCAGGGAATTTCCCCAGTACAAACCACAGCTGAGTCCGTTTCCATTTAATTCACCACCCACTTTCACCAATGATACCCATTTATACAGCTGCTTTCTCCAAATGAGCCATCACACAAAGACCTGATCTCTTTATTTACAACAGTTTCTTTCATTTCCTTCTGGATCAATAAAGTATCTATCTATCTATCTATCTATCTATCTATCTATCTGTCTGTCTGTCTGTCTGTCTGTCTGTCTGTCTGTCTGTCTGTCTGTCTGTCTATCTATCTATCTATCTACATTTACATATTCGGCATTTAGGAGACTCTTTTTATCCAAAGCGACTTACAGTACTGTGACTGTATACAATCTAAGCAATTGAGGGTTAAGGGCCTTTCTCAGGGGCCCAACCTGGCTTAAACCGACAACCTTCAGATTACTAGTCCAATACCTTAACCATTAAGCTACAACTGCCCTACAGATAGATAGATTTATCTATCTGTCTGTCTGTCTGTCTGTCTGTCTGTCTACAGTATTTGTCTGTCTTATCTATCTGTCTGTCTGTCTGTCTGTCTGTCTGTCTACCTACCTACCTACCTACCTACCTACCTACCTACCTACCTACCTATCTATCTATCTATCTATCTATCTATCTATCTATCTATCTATCTAGTGATTAACCTAACCAACTTATAAAAGTTTTACCAGTCATTGATTGTTTGTTAGAGAGAAAATCTTCATCTAATAAATTGAGGATATACATACAAATGTTATTGTCAATACAAGGGTCATTACTAATCACTGAATAAGTGACCCAGTGTTACCTGGTCAGGGCATCAATGAATCACAGGGCAACACCCAATCTTATTGAGTGACTTATTCACACATTAAGACCAAGGGGCAGTTTGGAGCAGCCAATCCCCTGTCTGCTGCTGCTGAGTGGTAGAAGGTAACCCACCCCAGATCCCATGTTGCTGTGCAGCACCCTACCAGCTGCACCAACTTCAACTAAAGTAACAGGGCACTTGTTTCCACTTGTCTTACAACACAATGTATTAATTCCCTCCAAAAAGGGCACAGTGGGACTGAGGACATTTAAGGGTCATCACATTAGCATGCGCTTGTGTTGACGGGTATTTTTGCACACACAATAAAAATAGAAAGTTCTGTCTCAATGAGTCGCAGATGTTCAGTACTCAGCGATCACTGAGGACGCTGTTAAACACATTTTTGAACTGCAGCCAGTAAAGCTGGAGATCCACTACTGATCCAAAGATAGCGTCCAGCATTCAGAGGCCCCGTGTTTATAAAATATCATGATTCGGCACCACAGATCTGCTTCATCACTCGCTGCTCATGAGCTTAATCTATTGCACCATTTGGCTTTTTCTACACTCGCATATTTTAATAACTTTAAATAATCAGAGCAGAAAAAGTTTCCAGATGTTGAGGTTACTAAACCAGTGCGGAGACTCCAGACGGTCTAGCAGTGTCACCATTCCTGCTGCAAATGTTCAGTTCTAGCCAAGATGAGGTTGATAAACACTTAAACACTTATACAGGCTGTCTGGCCCTGAAAAATGTGACCTTTCACACCTTCAGAATCCTTCAGATCCTTGCTGAACGCTAAACAAGCAAAGCTAAAATATCACTGATGATTCAGCGGTTAAACATGCTAAGCCACAAGTGCTAATATCTCAAGTTAACAAAGTCGAGTATCAGTTCTGCTATGATGATGCCTACACAGATGCATGATTGGCAGTGCCACTGTAGGAAGAGGGACACTGGATAAAAAAGGATTCCAGTCACATGGGGGTGTGTGATGCTACCGCCGTGACAATTCGCCCCTGGCAGGTGAAAAGAAGCGATCATATGCTGCACATGTGTCGGAAAGGTGCATGAAAGCCTAGGCCATTCTCGATTGAGAGTCAGGGTGGCAGCAGCAACAAAAGAGAGTGATAAGCTCCGATTGGACACATCAACATGTACGGTTTAAGTGGCACTGACACGTCTACGTGCTTTAAGATGAACCACATGTTAAAATTCTGTGATGTTACAACTCAAGGCCATAATCATGATATGCCTCCCTTATATACTGAGGTAAATATATAATATACGTACACCGATCAGCCATAACATTAAAATCACCTCCTGGTTTCTACACTTACTGTCCATTTCATCAGCTCCACTTACCATATAGAAGTTACTGACTGTAGTCAATCTGTTTCTCTGCAGGCTTTGTCATGCTGTTTTTCAATGCTCAGGACCCCCACAGGTATTATTTAGGTGGTGGATCATTCTCAGCACTGCAGTGACAATGACATGGTGGTGGTGTGTTAGTGTGTTGTGCTGGTATGAGTGGATCAGACACAGCAGTGCTGATGGAGTTTTTAAACACCTTACTGTCACTGCTAGACTGAGAACAGTCCACCAACCAAAAATATCCAGCCAACAGCGCCCCGTAGGCAGCGTCCTGTGACCACTGATGAAAGTCTAGAAGATGACCAACTCAAACAGCAGCAATAGATGAGCGATCGTCTCTGACTTTACATCTACAAGGTGAACCAACTAGGTAGGAGTGTCTAATAGAGTGGACAGTGAGTGGACACGGTATTTAAAAACTCCAGCAGCGCTGCTGTGTCTGATTCACTCATACCAGCACAACACACACTAACACACCACCACCATGTCAGTGTCACTGCAGTGCTGAGAATGATCCAACACCTAAATAATACCTAATACCTGCTCTGTAGTGGTCCTGTGGGGGTCCTGACCATTGAGGAACAGGGTGAAAGGAGGCTAAAAAGGTATGTAGAGAAACCGATGGACAACAGCCAGTAATTGTAGAACTACAAAGTGCTTCTATATGGTAAGTGGAGCTGATAAAATGGACAGTGAGTGTAGAAACAAGGAGACGGTTTTAATGTTATGGCTGATCGGTGTATATGCATATTTCACTTGCTAGCTTTGCGTAATGTTTGGATCCGTCAGTGCTCCCATCAGTTCTTGATGTGGCAGGAATGTTTTAGAATGACATGAACCCACTGCTCCCTTCATCCCCATAGATATTGTCCCCTTAATGTTCAATTCATGGCTACAGCTTTGCCACACCAGCAGAATGAAATGAAGCAGAATGACATAAAAACAGTCACTGCATTATCCTATTAAAAGTTAAACAAATATCTTAAAAGACACATTCAGTGATTGTGCTGATAGTTTCACTCTGATGAGAGGGTCTGGCAAAAGAAAAACAAAAAGCCTGGTTTACTTTTAAGGTATTAAGGTATTACAAATCTATTAATTACAGACATTCACTTATTCATGCAATCAGTTTTTTTAACAATCAGTTGTTTTGACATTAGTAAATAAAAAAAAACCTTAATGTGTTCTCCACTAACGTCATTCCACTTTAAAAGCACAAGCACGGCACTGCTGCTTCAATTCCTGCATTAATAGTGAATGTCAGAGGCTGGTGAGTGCACTTAAATTGTATATTATTTTTAAAATGCATGTAATTAGTGTTTTTGGTGTGTTTGAAGATTACAGTTGGCTTTTCCTAGTGTAGAGTAATGAACAACACTCTACTCCACACAAAACGTGTAACATTAAAAACATTGGAAATATTAAAATCTTGCTTCAATTATGTAAGTACTGCATAACTCTTTGATGATCAACATATCATCATCAAAAAGTAATGCCCCGTGTGAGGACATAAAGTAGAAAAACCTGTAGTTGTAAAAAATTGTTTAATAAAAAAAAATAAACAGACAGACAGACAGACAGATGGTCAGATATATAAACGGACAGACAGATAGATAAACAGACAAAAAGATAGATAGTTAAACACACAGACAGACAAATAGATAAACAAATGGACGGGCAGACAGGCAGACAGATAGACAGACAGAAAGATAGATACAGAAACACAGACAGACAAACAGATAGATGAACAGACAGACAGACAGATAAACACACGAACAGACAGATTGATAAACAGATGGACGGGCAGAAAAACAGACAGACAGACAGATACATAAACACACAGACAGAAAAACAGATAGATAGACAGACAGACAGACAGATAGACACACATACAGATAGATAAACATAAAGATGGACAGACAGACAGACAGACAGACAGACAGACAGACAGACAGATGACAGATAGATAGATAAACACACAGACAGACAGACAGACAGATAAACACACAGACAGACAGACAGAAAGATAGATACATAAACACAGACAGACAGATAGATAGACAGACAGATAGATAGATAGACACACAGGCAGACAGACAGATAGATAAACAGAAAGATGGACAGACAGACAAATTGATGGATAGACAGATGGAGAAAAGGACGGACAGATAAACAGACAGACAGACAGACAGACAGACAGACAGATGGATAGATACTTTATTTATCCCAATGGAATTTATTAAAAAACTGCAACACCCCCTAAATCTACAGCCCGTACAACAGCTACACTGTATTTAGTTCAACTGTTTAATCAGTTTAGACACCATGTTATCTCTGGTTCTCTTGGATATAAAAAAATTATTGATTAAAAACTATGAATCCCATGAAATGACCATTTTTCACTCATTGCACTCATTGCCAACACGTCTGGACAGCTCAGTACGGAGCGATTATGAGGTGTTTTTGTGCGCAGTACTGCAATAATATTTCCCAATACGAGATTAGACAGACGCTGAAAAGAAACCGTCTGTCATTTACGTCCAGACGAGCCTGACTGTTCCTGTTCCGTTCATTAAAAGATAAGGACACATGACGGACCGTTCCATCACGCGAATCAATCGAGAGCTCCTGAAAAACAAGCCTATTAGGCAGTCTGACGGGCACTTCTAATGACTGGAGTTAAATCATTTCCTCATTAGGCCTTTCAAATGAAGCAGCCGTAAGTCCTGAAGTAACTCCTGTTCAGATAAGTAAGCTCAAATTTTAATGTGTTCTGAGAGGAACTCTTTAATAGGCACATCTGAAACCTGAGAGGTTCACAGAATAATTAGGAATAACTAACTGAAGGCCATGTATGCTTGTTAGCACTAATTCTTTTCCACCTCGTTTGAGAAGAATTCGATTCTACCTACTAATTTTAATATCTAGACATTCTGAAAAAAAGGATTTAAATAAGAACTAGGACATTAATAAGAGAACCACGGGCGCTAATGTGATGATTAGTCAGACAATCAGGGTTATGAAAAAGGTCAAAGGTGAAATATGTCGCCCAGTGGACCAGCTGACTAATTTCTGACTGAATTATACAGTATTATTAATTTGTTTTAATCATCTGACTGAAAACGACTATAAAGCACTTGTTACAAGCATTTTTTTTAATATAAAAATGTAATATAAAACTTTATATTAAGCTATTTACACTGATCAGCCATAACATTAAAACCACCTCCATGTTTCTATCAGCTCCACTTACCACATAGAAGCACTTTGTAGTTCTACAATTACTGACTGTAGTCCATCTGTTTCTCTGCATGCTTTGTAAGCCCCCTTTCATGCTGTTCTTCAATGGTCAGGACCCCCACAGGACCACCAGAGAGCAGGTATTATTTAGGCGTTGGATCATTCTCAGCACTGCAGTGACACTGACATGGTGGTGGTGTGTTAGTGCGTGTTGTACTGGTATGAGTGGACCAGACACAGCAGCGCTGCTGGAGTTTTTAAACAAATCACTGTCACTGCTGGACTGAGAATAGTCCACCAACCAAAAATATCCAGCCAACAGCGCCCCGTGGGCAGCGTCCTGTGACCACTGATGAAGGTCTAGAAGATGACCAACTCAAACAGCAGCAATAGATGAGCGATCGTCTCTGACTTTACATCTACAAGATAGACCAACTAGGTAGGAGTGTCTAATAGAGTGGACTGTGAGAGGACACGGTATTTAAAAGCTCCAGCAGCGCTGCTGTGTCTGATCCACTCATACCCACACAACACACACTAACACACCACCACCATGTCAGTGTCGCTGCCGTGCTGAGAATGATCCACCACCTAAATAATACCTGCTCTGTGGTGGTCCTGACCATTGAAGAACAGGGTGAAAGCAGGCTAAAAAAGTATGTAAAGAAACAGATGGACTACAGTCAGTAATTGTAGAACTACAAAGTGCTTCTATATGGTAAGTGGAGCTGATAAAATGGACAGTGAGTGTTGAAACAAGGAGGTGGTTTTAATGTTATGGCTGATCGGTGTATATAGTATGACTACCATCTTACAATACAGATGTTTAATTCGCTTATAAAGACACGATGGCATCATTGGTCTAGTTTTATTTTTCTTTCTAATTTTCTTATAAATGGTTTTAAGGAAAAGGTTACCCCCCCCCCCCCCCCCAAGCTTATTAAAATGTACAAAAAAATTGCCAAACGTGACAGTTCTTATTAACCATACGTCCACCACCAGTCTGACAATGAACAACAAGTTCTACACAGAAAAACCGGAGCTCGTGGAGGAAACTCCGCACAGAAAGGACCCGGACCGCCCTGCCTGGGGATCAAACCCAGGACCTTCTTGCTGTGAGGCGACAGTGCTACCCACCGAGCCACCATGCCATGCCCACTTACAACACTGTGACAGTATATTATCGAAGCAATTGAGGGTTAAGGGCGATCTGGCAGTGGTGGGGCTTGAACCAGAGACCTTTTGATTACTTGTCCAGTACCTTAATCGCTAGGCTACAACTGCCCTAGCCCATGAGCAGGATGAATTAGTGAGTGTGAATGAATGAGAGAATGGTTAGCTCATTAAAGCAGCACTGTATCTATTTTTTTCCAGTGCGATCCTAATGATGATAATGGAATAAATTAAAGATTAAACTGCACAAAGTGCAACCACCTAATGGATCATGACCTTGAGAGGAACTCATTATTACATGCTGGCAGATTTCTTTAGCTGCTTAGCTCACTAAAAATAAGTGCCAGTACTTAATACCAGGCCAACTTTATGTAACTTTCATTTCTGCTTGAATAATGACTACATAATTATGTCCACCGCAGAGTTAATACATCTTTTATTTGAGCGTACGGTGAGTAAAATGTTTAGACAGACTACAATTAATACAACATCAGAAACAGATGATGTTTTTTTAGTATGTGGTTGGCATCATCGTCCGCACTAAAGTGTCTCTCTGGTTCTTTATGTTATGTGAAGCTCTGGCGAGGACACAGTGGTACTCTGTGTGTTTACAGGGAGCCCAAACCGCTAGCCAAGATACGTCAAAGAGCCGTGATTGCCTCCTGGAGAGAATGGATGCAATCTGAAGTACTGATTAGATGACTCGGACCTGTACCCATTCATTAGAGCATCACGTCACTCAGTGCCAACCGTATCTGCCAACCCAGTGAAGGCTGAAGAGCGAGCGGTGATCATTCATGTGTTGAAATTTAAAGTGCATCAGAGGCAATCCTACAAATTCACTTTTGCTTAAACAGACTTGGAGATTTTACTTGGAGAGTCCACAAATGATCCTCTTATATATAAAACAAGTAAAACTGGAAAGAGGGTAAAACCTTAAAGCTTTTTATGCCACAAAATACTTGCAGATTGTTGTTGAAAAATAACTTCCACTTGGACGGAGGTGCCAAAATACTGTAATATAACGGTCACTACATTACAAATCACTACAAATAACTTAATTTAATTTTAAAAAGTAGAAATATTTAAACTTGGCCACTCAGGTGGCGCAGCGGTAAAAAACACACGCTGGAACCAGAGCTGGGATCTAGAATACATCGTTTCGAATCCCAGCTCTGCCTGCCGGCTAAGGCAGAGCAGCCACATGAACACCGATTGGCCTGTTGTTCAGATATGGGTGGGACTAAGCCGGATAGGGTCTCTCCCTCATGACTGGTGCAATTACAACCTCTGCTGGCTGATTGATGGCGTCTGCACAGAGATGAGAAAAGAGTGCTCTCAGGGTGTGTCTCTCCGTACACAACGCTAAGCTGCACTGCACTCGTCAAAGTGTAGGTGCATACTGCCCACATGTCGGAGAGGGCATGGGATAGCTTCATTCTCCTCAATCAGAGCAGGGATTGGCATTGGTGGAGAGGAAGCATGAGACAATCTGGCAATTGGACGCGCTAAAAAAAGGAAGAAAAAGGGGAGAAAAAAAAAGAATTATTGAAACTTTTTTATTCAAAAGGTTTTTAAAAAGATGCTTTTTTAATGAGCATTACTGTACAAATAAATTTCGCATCTTAAACGATACTGTATAACAAAAATGATAATAAACTGACCATCTATCTATTAACATCAAATAAAATTAAGCAATACATTATGCTAGCCCACTACTGTTGGGACTCAGGGTTCGAATCCCCAGAAGTGCTATCGGCTGGTCGGTCGACATGACATTTACATTATCAGACATTACAAAGCAGACACTTTTATCCAAAGCAAGACAGTATATTGCCTAAGCAACTGAGAATTAATGGTGCTTAAGGACCCAACAGTGGCAACCAGACAGTGGTGGGGCTTGAACCAGCAACCTTTCAATTACTAAACCAGTACCTTAACCACTAGGCTACAACCGCCTCATGACTGGCTATGTCTGCGGCACGTCCTATTCGCGTTCGCCTGACCCACAGCAACCCTGACCAGGATAAAATGGAGGTAGATTAATAAATTAATAAATTAAGAAACTTCAAAAATCAGAACATTAAACCATCATTAGAATAGACTACATTCTTATAGACCTTTTTAAATCTACGTATACACTCAATTCTAATACATAAAAACAGACAAAACCAAACCAAATCTGGCACTGCATGACAAATCTTGGCTCCAGCTTTTACAACCCCAAATCAGAAAAAGTTGGGACAGTATGGAAAATGCAACAAAAAAAAAAAAAAAAAAAAAAAAAAAAAAAGTTTCTTACATTTACTTTGACTTTAATTTGATGTCAGACAGGATGAACCTGAGATATTTCATGTTTTATCTGCTCAACTTCCTTTCATTTATTAATAAACATCCATTCCTGCATTTCAGGCCTGCAACACATTCCAAAAAAAGTTGGGACAGTAAAGCATTTACCACTTTGTAATGTTGCCATTCCTTTTCACCACACTTAAAGATACCAAGTGATTTAGTGTTTCAGCTTTTATTTTGTCTCGTTGTTCCTGCAAACACGTCTTAAGATGTACAACAGTACGGGGTCGTCATTGTTGCAAAGTTCTCCACACATTCTGTATTGGGGACAGGTCAGGACTGCAGTACCCGTACCCTCTCCTTCCGCATCCATGCCTTAGTAATGTGTGCAGCATGTGGTTTTGCATCGTCTAGTTGAAAAATGCATGAACGTCCCTGGAAAAGATGACGCCCTGAAGGCAGGACATGTTGTTCTAAGATCTCAATGTACTTTTCTGCATTAATGCTGCCATCACAGAAGTGTTAATGACCTTTACCAAGGGTACTGACACACCCCCATACCATGACAGACCCTGGCGCTTGGACTTGTTGCTGATAACAGTCTGGATGGCCCTTTAGCAAGTTAGGTCTAGTATATTTTTATTTGTGAGAAGTAAAGATTTGAGGGAATGGAATTCTGACTTATTTGAGCTTATGTAACATCATGTATGTTCACATTGTGTTATTCAGATGTTTCCATCTGTGCGACAATATGGCAGTATGACTTCAAGGAGAAAAAAGCAGAAAAAAGATGTGAAGCATCAACAACATCAACTATGGCAACAGCGCGTAATGTGAATTGCAATTTGGACAATGTAAAGAATCTAAACACTGAATGTAGGCAGAGAGAGGTACACAGTACCCAATTGATTTTCAGTTCAAAGCCACGCAAGATATTTAATTTTTTCCTGGAATGCCTCTTTGTGGCAGCCAAATCACACAACATCTTTCAAACGAAGCTTCCTGCTGGGAGAGAAGCACTTACAAAAAGGCCTCGGCTGAACCTTGATCAGCACAAAAAAGGTGCTTGATTTTTTTTATGTTACATTTTTTTCTGAACATATAAGGAAGCCGGAAACTCATCTCAAATCAGAAACTTTCATCAGGAAAGGCTTTATTATTATAACAAACCACAATGAGATTAATTACGAGGCTTTTCACGTTGAAGAGAAAGTACTGTGATAAATATTCTTTACTGTAGCTGTAAAAATGTCCAGAAAACGACAGAACTCAATGCAAACGCACAGCAAGATTAATTCATACATAAAAGAAAATGTATGCAACGGACTGAGCGGCTGATACGCTGAAGTCAGAATCAGAGTAGGATATAGGAGACAGATGTTTGCTTCAAGCCGAATAATTACTTCTGGCACCGGCTGAGGGGATTAAATCCAAATCCAAACTAGTTTCGCTCCAATACACAGAACAGGAGACAAGAAAAGAGCATTCAATTTGTGTTCAGCCATTGTGTCCTTCGCAGGCCGTAGGTAGCCTCTTTATCTTCAGAGGCAGCGCTAAGGACAAAGTGAAAAGGAAAAGCCGTGGAAGATGAATGTGAGCGTTCAGGGTGAGCATAGCCGAGGAGACCCCTGGCAGAAGCGGGTACTAGTGTTCCTGCTAACAGCTGCATCGACACCGCGCTTTCAATTTCGCCATGTGGCTCTCAATAGCGGCCTTTTACTGGCGTGATTTTTAACGGCATTCCTTCTGCACTGTTCTCTCAACACTCCTCTCACACTGTTACAGCTCAAAATATGCATACCAGGGTACTGAATTAGCAAAAAACAGGATATCGTACGGTCGGGAGGCTCAGCCGTGAAACACGCCAGCCCACCAGTCGACATCTAGAGCTTGCTCTGCTATCAGTCGGCTGGGAGCCTGCACAGACACACGATTATCTATGAGTCTGTAGGGGGACAGGCAACGACTGAAAATGGGATCCTCGTCTCTGGGCAATTATGTCCTCTGCTGACCGGTCAAGGTGCCTGCCAGGGGGGCAACTGTACATGGCCCTCTGTGAGTGATACGTCAACCTGTGAGAGCCTCTCATTAGTAGGTGAAAATAAACAATCTGTACACGTTTACTTTTCAGCATTTAGCCGACGCCCTTTATCCAAAGCGAATTACAGTACAGGCAAGCAACAGAAGATTAAAGGCCTTGCTCAAGGGCCCCACAACAGGAACCTGACAACTGCCTGTACACATGTTAGACGAGGGTGCGTAACAGCCTCGGCCCGACGGGGTCGCAGCAGCAACATATATATATATACAGTGTATCACAAAAGTGAGTACACCCCTCACATTTCTGCAGATATTTAAGTATATCTTTTCATGGGACAACACTGACAAAATGACACTTTGACACAATGAAAAGTAGTCTGTGTGCAGCTTATATAACAGTGTAAATTTATTCTTCCCTCAAAATAACTCAATATACAGCCATTAATGTCTAAACCACCGGCAACAAAAGTGAGTACACCCCTAAGAGACTACACCCCTAAATGTCCAAATTAAGCACTGCCTGTCATTTTCCCTCCAAAATGTCATGTGACTCGTTAGTGTTACTAGGTCTCAGGTGTGCATAGGGAGCAGGTGTGTTCAATTTAGTAGTACAGCTCTCACACTCTCTCACACTGGTCACTGAAAGTTCCAACATGGCACCTCATGGCAAAGAACTCTCTGAGGATCTTAAAAGACGAATTGTTGCGCTAAATGAAGATGGCCAAGGCTACAAGAAGATTGCCAACACCCTGAAACTGAGCTGCAGCACAGTGGCCAAGATCATCCAGCATTTTAAAAGAGCAGGGTCCACTCAGAACAGACCTCGCGTTGGTCGTCCAAAGAAGCTGAGTGCACGTGCTCAGCATCACATCCAACTGCTGTCTTTGAAAGATAGGCGCAGGAGTGCTGTCAGCATTGCTGCAAAGATTGAAAAGGTGGGGGGTCAGCCTGTCAGTGCTCAGACCATACACCGCACACTACATCAAATTGGTCTGCATGGCTTTCACCCCAGAAGGAAGCCTCTTCTGAAGTCTCTACACAAGAAAGCCCGCAAACAGTTTGCTGAAGACATGTCAACAAAGGACATGGATTACTGGAACCATGTCCTATGGTCTGATGAGACCAAGATTAATTTGTTTGGTTCAGATGGTCTCAAGCATGTGTGGCGGCAATCAGGTGAGGAGTACAAAGATAAGTGTGTCATGCCTACAGTCAAGCATGGTGGTGGGAATGCCATGGTCTGGGGCTGCATGAGTGCAGCAGGTGTTGGGGAGTTACATTTCATTGAGGGACACATGAACTCCAATATGTACTGTGAAATACTGAAGCAGAGCATGATCCCCTCCCTCTGGAAACTGGGTCGCAGGGCAGTGTTCCAGCATGATAATGACCCCAAACACACCTCTAAGACGACCACTGCTTTATTGAAGAGGCTGAGGGTAAAGGTGATGGACTGGCCAAGCATGTCTCCAGACCTAAACCCAATAGAACATATTTGGGGCATCCTCAAGCGGAAGGTGGAGGAGCGCAAAGTCTCGAATATCCGCCAGCTCCGTGATGTCGTCATGGAGGAGTGGAAAAGCATTCCAGTGGCAACCTGTGAAGCTCTGGTAAACTCCATGCCCAGGAGAGTTAAGGCAGTTCTGGGAAATAATGGTGGCCACACAAAATATTGACACTTCAGGAACTTTCACTAAGGCGTGTACTCACTTTTGTTGTCGGTGGTTTAGACATTAATGGCTGTATATTGAGTTATTTTGAGGGAAGAATAAATTTACACTGTTATATAAGCTGCACACAGACTACTTTTCATTGTGTCAAAGTGTCATTTTGTCAGTGTTGTCCCATGAAAAGATATACTTAAATATCTGCAGAAATGTGAGGGGTGTACTCACTTTTGTGATACACTGTATATATATATATATATATACACATACATACATACATACACCGACCGGGTATAACATTATGACCACTGACAGGTGAAGTGAATAATACTGATTATCTCTACATCATGGCACCTGTTAGTAGGTGGGATATATTAGGCAGCAAGTGAACATTTTATCTACAAAGTCGATGTTAGAAGCAGGAAAAATGGGCGAGCGTGAGGATTTGAGCGAGTTTGACCAGGACAAAACTGTGATGGCTAGACGACTGGGTCAGAGCATCTCCAAAACTGCAGCTCTTGTGGGGTGTACCCGGTCTGCAATGGTGAATATACGGTATATCAAAAGTGGTCCAAGGAAAGAACAGTGGTAAATTGGCGACAGGGTCATGGGTGGCCAAGGCTCACTGATGTACGTGGGGAACGAAGGCTGGTCCATGTCGTCCGATCCAATAGACGAGCTACTGTAGCTCAAACTGCTGGAGAAGTTAATGCTGGTTCTGATAGGAAGGTGTCAGAATACACAGTGCATCACAGTTGCAGGGCTGTTTTGATAGCAAAAGGGGGACCAACACAATATTAGAAAGGTGGTCAGGTGGTCATGTTAAGCCTGATCGGTGTATGCACTAAAATACATCACATAAAATCAAAAGTTAAACACTTGTTTCCCCTTAAAGTAAAACCTTAAACTTAAAACTGAATGCATTCTGAATAGAAAGCCCATGACATTTAAAGTACTGGGAACTGGTCATGGGAAGGTTAATACCCAGTACGCAGGGTAAGACCTCACTGTAATGTGTAATGAATAAAAAAGCCCAGTCTTTAACACGTAAGACTGTAACACACTTGTGCTCTCAGATCAAGCCGTTCTACACTGAGAAATTGTTCTGTCCCTGGCCCGAGGCACTTCGGAAGAAAGCCATTACTGTACACATCTGTAGCGGTTAACACAGGCCTCTGTCTCCCACTGCTCACGCTTAAACAGTCCCAGGATCTTATTCTTCTCACCCAGTTAAGAATCCTGTTCAGCATTAATTCCAGCGTGGACAGCTAAACAGTGGAATTCCTTTCAACCCAGGATAATACAGACTACTGTAGTCACGTACGAGAGGAGTCTGAATCCCACAGCGCCAGAATTCCTACTACAACAGGGGCGTCCAGACTGTTCTTGTTGGGGGCCAGATGGGGGCTCTTTTGTAATAAAACAAATAAAAATATAACAGAGCTACCTGATTACTAACCATTACACTTTCTTTTTATTTGAGTGATTAATAATATTTCTTTGACAGTGTTGTGTAAACTAAGATTTTGTTAATTTCTCTCACCAGTTTATAATAGGAAGATTATTATATGTCTTTAAATTAAACGTACCCTTCGAAACTCAACGTTGCCACCGCTCGGCTGGGCGCCATCTAGCGGGCATAACTGGCAGTGCCTGCAGCAGACACTGCTAGAGCGGAATGAGCGGACTATGTGGGTGGGGTCTTCAAACGCTGTGTAAGGACCCTGACTGGCAGATAGAGAGGTGCCTGTGCAGAATGCATGGGTGGGTGGGAGGAGGCGTGAGCAGCAATATACCCTCCTCAGCTGCAATCAGGGATCCCCCAGCAGCAGGAAGACAAAATGACTACACTAAAAAATTAGAAGAAAAATCCCTTTACTACAACATACGCTTACTATTAAATTTCTAGAAAGGTTGGGACATTTTGTAAAATGCAGTTATCTGTGATTTTGGTCTCTTGGTCCGTACCAGATGCCGCAGTCTTCATCAATAAGTCCTGGCTGCTCAACAATAGATACAACTTACATAAAAATGTATACATAACATTTGCAGCATTTACTTACAATGATGACTGATTACAATTTGAGCAATTGATGGTTAAGGGCCTTGCTCAGGGGTTCAACAGAGGCAACCTGGTGGTGGTGAGGCTTGAACCAGCAACCTTCTGATTACTAGTCTAATACCCTAACCACTTAGCTATAAATGTGCACGTGATGGTCAGGGATCTACTAAATTTTAGGCTGATGGTATTTCCTCATAGATCACTTGTTGAATGTGGCAAATATAATAAGGCATAAAGACCAGAGTGACCAGTTAATATATCTTTTTTGGAGCACATAAAGCCAATTTAAATACTGATGGTTCCTAACACCCTGGTAACTACTGTACATTTTCCAGTTCCAGTTCATCTCTTCAGCTTTTATGCATTTTAAATTCAAACGCATAAATGCATTTAAATTTGTGTTTAAAAGCATTTTAGATTTCAGGTTTTGGATGAAGTTCACCTCTAATGAATACTGCATCTCATTTTACCCCATTAATCCCCCAAAAAGGTTTCATCCTCCACCCCCAACCAACCAACTAAAAAGCGTATCAGTCAAAGCAATCAAGCAAAGAACTAACAGAGCACGTCTAAATCTATAAAACACTTCATTTCATCGAGCACAAAGCCTGCAAAGCGACAGCTCGGTCGTCCGGTGGGCTTTTTAAAAGCTCGCCGCTGTCTGAAATACAATCGGGGGTCCGAGGTGAAAATAAATCCAGCAGACAGCTGCTACTTCTGCACAGCGTCCAGCAGGCCGGCCTGAGGAACATATGTTCCTGATAGAGCCTAAAAGCTAAAGTGTAACAGCAAGTGTGGAACAATTAGACAGAGTCGAAACTCCTACTGAGAGAGAGAGAGAGAGAGAGAGAGAGAGAGAGAGAGAGAGAGAGAGAGAGAGAGAGAGAGAGAGAGAGAAAGCGACAGAGTGAGAGAGAGAAAGAGAGAGAGCCAGCATGGCAGGATTTTAATACTTTAAAAGAGCTTCCCGGTAAAGACTGTAATGAACACATATTACTGATCCTTAGTTTAGAACTTTCATCTGTCCACATATTCACTCATTCATCAATTAATCCATCGACTTACTAATCCATCCACCCTACCATTATCCATCCAACTATTTACCCATTAATTCAGCCACCTACTGCTTTATTTATTTATTATTAATGATTAATTACATAATTTATACATCACATTTATTTTTAATCCAATGATTTATTCATTCACAAATCATGCCCTAATGAAATCTTGTTAGTTTGTTTATTTACATAACTGGTAAATTTATTAGTTCATGCTTTCATTTATTCCTTTTTTTATTCATGTATTCATATATTTATGCATCCACTCATTCTATTTTCATTGATTTATTTACAAATTTACACAAACATTTATTTACTTTCCATTTAACAACCCATTAACTCATTCATTCATCCACTGATTCATCCACACTGTTATTTATCCAATAAGGGTATCCAGTATAGACTCAAGGGTGCTTCCCTTCCATTCAATCAGGTATGCTGGTCTCCGAATAGAGGCATGGGTTCGAATCCCAGTTTAGAACTTTGAAGTTTGGAGGTCTGTAGCGATTGACTCTGCAGAAAGTTGGATATGTATATACATACATATATATTATGCATTTTCTCCCCTTTTTCTTCCTTTCAGTGCGTCCAATTGCCCGATTGCGTCATGCTTCCTCTCCACCAATGACAAACCCCGCTCGGATTGAGGAGAACGAAGCTAACCCACGCCCCCACCAGCCGTATGCATTTTGTCACCTACACTTTGACGAGTGCAGTGCGGATCAGCACTGTGTACAGAGAGACACACCCTGAGAGCACTCTTTTCCCGTCTCTGTGCTGGCACCATCAATCAGCCAGCGGAGGTCATAATTGCATTAGTTATGAGAGAGACCCTATACGGCTTTATCCCACCCCTATCTGAACAACAGGCCAATCGTTGTTCATGTGACTCAATACGATGTAATCGAGATCCCAGCTCTGGTGTTCCAGCATGTGTTTTTACTGCTGCCTCACCTGAGCGACAGGACTTATATTCTTATGTAATTATCATGACATGATTCTTACACTATTTACCCATCCATCTATCAATTCCCTCAACTCTTTATTATAAATCAATGGTACCTTTTAAACCATGTATAGATGTATGTATGTAAGATAGATGTATGTATGAATCTACCTGAAATATTGATTTAACCATCTATTCATCCATTTAGTCTTTCCCTCGTCCACGTGTTCATCTTTTCTTTCAGTCGTACACACGCTAGTGTAGCCTGTACATCTGTGTCCTCTTTAAGAACATGTTCAGAGATTACAGGAAGCCGCTTCACATTACTAGAAGCATGAAAGGCTTTTGTATTCTGAGCACACTGTAACTGTAGCTGTACACTTCCAGCTATCCAGCGTGTTGTTCGCTGCGTAATAAAACGATGCCTGCTTAATAGGAAGACATTACGAGTGGTTATGACTCATTCCAGCATAACAAGGTTAAATCTCATCTAAAGCCGTGCATAAATTCCACCCTCATTGATTTATCGCGCCTTCCTAAACCAGAACGCAGTCATGTTTAATAAATCTAGGTGGAATAAGCTGTTTCAATCTAACCTTGACACATTTCGCTCGGCGCTATTTTCGACGACAGGCCAGAAGCTAGGACACGAGCGAGAGCAGCACTAAACTCTGGGGAGGAAAGCGACAAAAAGGAAAAAAGAAGGTGGCAGTAAGGGAGAGGAGCGGAGTAAAGTGTGGTTTTAAGTAGAACTCTCGTTTTTTTTCCTCCCAGGAGCGTTTCACTGTCAAAATAATTTGTCACCGTTGTCGTACCCTTATGTACACGACACACACTTTGTAGTAATAACACTCACAAGTGCAGGAAATTTAGAAGCACCAATTCACCTTCTGCATGTTTTAGAAGGTGCACCAACAACAAAGAAAACCACAAATCCTTACTGTGACAAGAACATGAGGAACTCTGCACAGATAGTGACAGAAAGCAGGGTTCAAACCCAGGTTTTCTGAATAACTGATGCCCTGCAGCACCCATCCAACAACTAATTACATACGAGGGATCTTCAAAAAGTTTCCGCACTTTTATATTTTGGTTATAAGCAGTGAGGGTGGAAGGAGTAGTTGAGTTAATCGGTCGTGTCTGAGAGACGAGAGAAGCTTATGGTCTGGATTTAGCGGCATCTGATTTCCACCTTCCACCTATTGGATGCTCAAAGAAGCTTTAAGGTAAAGAATATTTCCATGTGATGATGATGTGAAAGCAGCGGTTCGCATTTTTTGCGGATGGCATTAAAAAGTTGGTACGACGCTGGGAAATATGCATCTGACAGTGAAGATGTAGAAAAGTGACGTTATTTATTAAAAAATTTGTTAAAAAAGTGATAAAAAGATAATTTTCCGTTTAATTTTCATGCTTCACAATCGCTTCACAGTCCAGCCGGACACCAATCCATCGCAAGCCCTCGACCATCCGCATCTATAATTTGCCAACGTTTGCAAACGCATGTCGTACCTTAATGTACATGACACAGACTTCGTAGTAATAACACTCACAAGTGCAGGAAATTTAGAAGCACCAATTCACCTTCTGCATGTTTTAGAAGGTGGGAAGAAAACAGAGCACCAACAGAGGAAACCACAAATCCTCACTCACTGTTACAAGAACATACGCTTCACAGATAGTGACTGAAAGCAGGGTTCAAACCCAGGTTTTCTGAATAACTGATGCTCTGCAGCACCCATCCAACAATGAATTATATACAAGGGATCTTCAAAAAGTTTCCGCACTTTTATATTTTGGTTATATGGTTTTGGCGGTGAGGGTGGAGGGAGTAGTTAAGTTAATCGGTCGTGTCTAAAAGACTGAGAGATTCTTATAGTCCGGATTTAGCGCCATCTGATTTCCACCTTTTGGACGATCAAAGAAGCTTTAAAGTAAAGAAGATTTTCATGTGATGATGTGAAAGCAGCGGTTTGCATTTTTTGCTGATGGCATTAAAAAGTTGGTACGACGAATGCATCGGAAGGTGACTGTGTAGAAAATAGAAGTCATTTGTTTCTGAAATTCTTATTAAATAGAGTTAAAAACTGCGGAAACCTTTTGAAGATCCCAAAAATAGTTTTTAGTTTAATTTTCACGCTTCACAATCGCTTCACAGTTCAGCAGGACACCAATCCATCACAAGGCCTTGACCATCCGCATCTACGTAAAAAAAAATGCGAAATATGGCATGTCAATCGCCGTCTGACAAAAGACAAAGGTGCTTGTTTTTGCGTCTGCACCTCAGCACCCCTTAACCCCGTCCTCAATCCATCAGGGAAGCTCAGTGTCACAGGTGACGCCAGGCAGAAGACAGCTGCCCCCGAGGAATTAGTAATTTAGGTCTGTAGTCGCATCGGACTCCCCGTGGAACGGTGAAAGTGCAAGTCCCAGGCGGCTGCAGCGCGCCAAGCCGACGCCAGGCCATCTGCCACGCTCACCTGGCACCAGCCGAAACCGCCACAGCCTCCCCGTTCCTCCACAACCCGCCGACCAAACCGATCCAGCTGCACTGGGAGTGCGAGCCTGCATCACCTGCTGAAGTGATGCACTGAGTATTTATTATTTACTATTTCATTTAATTATTCATCCACACGCAGTTCTGTAAGCGCTCTGCAGGCAGAAGCGCCGCGGCCCCTCCTCGGTTCACGGTGGCTTAGCTGGCGCCACTCGCTCGCTCCTCTGGGACGCTGGTATTTCCCTCTTCGTTCCTCATATTGCATTTTGCTTTGTTAAGTAGATCCGTGATAACTCACAATTCTAGCGCTGCAGTCGGGGTTGGAAAATGTCAGCAGTGACGCATGAGCCTTTGTAGCAGACGCGTTCCGCTCACTGTTGCTGTATCATTTGTTTGTGTCCTCGGATTTTTCAGGGGCCAGAAAGTTAAAGTCAACATTTTAATGATTTCCGCACCAGAAATGCAAATGCCAGGGATGGCGATTTCTTTTAACCTATAACAAACTGGCATCTGTTGGCAATTCACTGTTCAGCAACATGCATATAGCATTTCATCAACATATCACCTAGTCCTACATCAATGTGTACACAGATCAGCCATAACAGTAAAACCACCTCCTTGTTTCTACACTTACTGTCCATTTTATCAGCTACACTTACCATATAGAAGCACTTTGTAGTTCTACAATTACTGACTGTAGTCCATCTATTTTTCTGCATACTTTGTAAGCCCCCTTTCATGCTGTTCTTCAATGGTCAGGACCCCCACAGGACCACTACAGAGCAGGTATTATTTGGGTGGTGGATCATTCTCAGCACTGCAGTGACACTGACATGGTGGTGGTGTGTTAGTGTGTGTTGTGCTGGTATGAGTGGATAAGACACAGCAATGCTGTGATGATGGAGTTTTTAAACACCACACTGTCACTGCTGGACTGAGAATAGTCCACCAACCTAAAATATCCAGCCAACAGCGCCCCATGGGCAGCGTCCTGTGACCACTGATGAAGGTCTAGAAGATGACCAACTCAAACAGCAGCAATAGATGAGCGATCGTCTCTGACTTTACATATACAAGGTGGACCAACTAGGTAGAAGTGTCTAATATAGTGGACAGTGAGTGGACACGGTATTTAAAAACTCCAGCAGCGCTGCTGTGTCTGATCCACTCATACCAGCACAACACACACTAACACACCACCACCATGTCAGTGTCACTGCAGTGCTGAGAATGAGGTCTGTGTGCTCCATTTGGTTTGCCATTTGTCCCTGATGCAGGTGTGTCAGTGGTTGAGGAAATGTTGATGTTTGTTGTGTTTTTTGTTTAGATTTTTCCTTGGCTAGCTGGTCCTGGTATCCAGTATGACCTTATATCGTATATATGGTCAGTTAGTTTGTTCTTTGCATAGTATGATGATA
Source organism: Trichomycterus rosablanca (assembly GCF_030014385.1). NCBI lineage: Eukaryota > Metazoa > Chordata > Actinopteri > Siluriformes > Trichomycteridae > Trichomycterus > Trichomycterus rosablanca. The sequence continues at coordinate 26,161,722 of NC_086003.1, read as the reverse complement.
GTGTGGTCTAACGTGCATGTTTCTAGTGCTTTAAGGCATGATGCTGAGTCTGTACATATTATAATTTCATGTTTTTGGATTGCTTCTACATATTTTAAGGCCTCTGCAGTACAGATGAAGCCAGGTAGGAATTGCTTCTGGAAGAAATCGACTTTTCCTTTTGTTGAAGTGTGTATTCATTCTTGCCCCTTTCTGTATATTAAACTGAGCGAGTACAGACTAATGAAATAAACCTTAGAAAAGCTTTTGCTGCTGCGTCCTCAGCTCGATGAATCCTCACCCTCCTCCCCGTACCACAAACACACACACACATGCCCACACAAACGCACTGGGACACACTGATGCATCTAAATCGGCACACACTTAATGGGTCGTGGTGAAAACTGATTAGAAGCCAGGGGCTGACTGCACCCCCATACTACCATCAAAAGAGGGACAGAAATAGATATAGACCTTCTATATAAAAAAAGCTTTCCAATAAGGAGTGCATGCCAGCTTCCATACACATGTCAGGAACAAATAAAGGGTCGGCGATGAACGAGGCCGCATGCCGACCGACCCCATTACAGGCCGGCCGCTCCACTGACAGATTCATATCTGCTATTGACCAACAATATAGTGCCATACAAAAAAAGCAATGAGAGTGGAGTATGTAGTGCACTCATCTTTGGCTTCTACACCAATGGTCATCATTGCAAACAAGTCCAGTGCAATCAGTCAATCCAAGCTTCAGCTTTTACATGTGGAACAATCATTCATCTGGCAACTACAGTGCCTATAGAAAATCTTCATACCCCTTTGAAAGTGTCACTTTTTAGTCTTACAGCCTGAAATCAAAACTCACAACAAAGAAATCTTTCACCAGCTTTATTTATATATTTTACCTTACAACATTCAAGCAATGAGAAAAAATGAAACGGTTCTGAAAATTAATTAAAAAAATGAAAAAGTAAAATAACAGGGTTGGAAAAGTCATCAGTCCCCTGATTCAGTACTTTGTAGAGCCACCTTTTGCTTTAATTACAGCCATGAATCTGTTTGGATATGTCCCTACCAGGTTTGCACATCTGGATTGGGGAATATTTGCCCATTCTTCCTTGCAGAATTGTTCAAGTTCAGTCAAATTTTCTGGTGACCAGTAATGCACTGCTCTGTTCAAGTCCATACACAGATTTTCTATCGGATTTAGGTCAGGGCTCTGACTTATCCACTAAAGGACATTTACCTTCCTATCCTTAAGCCACTACTTTGTTTTTTTTGGCAGTGTGTTTAGGGTCATTGTCGTGCTGGAAGATGAATCTCCTACCCGTCTTCAGCTGTCTAGCAGAGGGTTGCATGTGTTCCTCAAGAATTTGGATGTACTTAGAGGAATCCATTTTCCATTCAATCCTGACCAATTGCCCAGTTCCTGCTGAAGAGAAACACCCCCATAACATAATGTTGCCACCACCTCACAGAAGGTATGGTGTATTGTTGGTGGTGTGCTGTGTTTGGTTTCCGCCAAACATACCACTTGGAGATCAGTCCAAAAAGTTCAATCTTGGTCTCATCTGACCATAAAACCTTTTGCCACATGTCATTAGAATCTTCCAAGTCTTTTTTGGCAAAGCGCAAACGAGACTTAGCATGACACTTTTTTAGGAGTGGCTTCTTTCTTGCCACCCTGCCATACAGGCCAGCTTTGTGTAAAGCGTGCAAGATTGTTGTCACATGCACAGGCCGACCAACCTCAGCCATACAACATTGTAGGTCCTTCAAAGTTGCCATTGGCCTCTTGGTAGCTTCCCTGATCAATGTCCTCCTGGCTCGGTCATCCAGTTTGGAGGGACGGCCCGATCTTGGCAAGGTGTTGGTGGTGCCATACACTTTCCACTTCTTGATAATGCTCTGAACAGTACTCAGAGGGATAGATAAAGCTGCTGAAAACATTTTGTATCCTTCTCCTAACTTGTGCCTTTCCACAACTCTATCACGGAGCTCTTTTGAAAGCACCTTTCCAACCATGGTGTTACCATGCACTACTAGTAGTGGACTCATCAAGGAACAGCTGGTTTTATTCTGAAGTAAGCAAAACCAGTACAATTGATGTCGGGTGTCGGCCAGTTAGCCTGGTGTGTGATCTGGAAGGTGATTGGTTGTACCTGAGCAAGTTTATAATGTTCACTCTAATGGGCTGGTTACTTATCCAAACCAAGTATTTTACTAATAAAATTATAATAATTTATCAGATTTTTTAAAAGTGTAATTTTCACTTTGATGAAGAGGGTTATAATGTGTAAATACAGCTGGAAAAAGTTAAACATAATTTATTTCCATTTTCAGGGTATAATGTGACAAAATGCAAGGATTTCGATAGGGTATGAAGACTTTCTATAGGCACTGTGTATCTAGTACAAAATGCAAAAAATCATATATTATAAAACCAATTATACGACAAAGGTCGCGCTAAAGAGCTCAGAGACTTTCAAAGTGGCACCATCATAAAATGCCACCGTTTGCAGTCAGTTGTAAAGGTTGATTCTGTAAAGTGGAAGCATCTAGAAGCAACAAAAGCTGGGCAAGAAAGCTGAAAGGCCACACATACTTATAAAACAACACCACCAAGTTCTAAACTGCCTCTAAGCTGCATCCATGCCTAAAATGTATCACGCAATGAAATGCTCTAAGTTGGCTGTTACTTGGCACTGAGTGTGTACATCCCAGGCTTAGGTGCAGCTTAGGGGCAGTTTAGAACTTGGTGGTTCTGTTTATAAGTACGTGTGACCTGCAACCTTGTATGTACACGTTGTACACGTTCAATGCCAAGTTACAGCCAGAGTTGTGTACAGCACACTGCTGTTGGACCCCAGAGCATCCCACTGCGTGATTCAGTGGAATGCAACTACATCTAGTAATAAATGCAAAAAAATCATATATTATAAAACCAATTAAACGGAAAGGTCATGCTAAAGAGCTCAGAGACTTTTAACTTGGCACCATCATAAGATGCCAACCTTCATTGCAGTTAACTGAAATCACTGATTCTGTAAAGTGGAAGCATCTAAGTGCAACAAAATCACAGCAAGAAAGTTGTAGACCACACGTACTTATAAAACAGAACTACTAAGTTCTAAACTGCCTCTGAGCTGCACCTAAGCCTAAAATGTACACACTTAATGCCAAGTTACAGCTGAAGTGTACAGCACACTGCTGTTGGACCCCAGAACATTCCACTGCAGATAAACAACACTCATGCATCTGACATGGGTTTAACTGTAGCCTAGTGGTTATGGTACTAGACTAGTAATCAGAGGGTCACTGGTTCCAGCCCCACTGCTGCCAGTTTGCCACTGTTGGGCCCTTGAGCAAGGTCCTTAACCCTCAGTTGCTTAGATTGTATATTGCTTAGGGACGTTGTAGCCTAGTGGTTAAGGTACTGGACTAGTAATCAGAAGGTCACCGGTTCAAGCCCCACCACTGCCGGGTTGCTGCCCTTGAGCAAGACCCTCAATTGCTCAGACTGTACTGTACACACTGTTACACTAATGTAAGTCGCTTTGGATAAAGTCGTCTGCTAAATGTCGAAAATGTAAATGTAAATGTCACAGTAGTGTAAGTCGTTTTGGATAAAAGCGATGCTAAAAGCCGCAATTGTAAATGTAATGTAAACGTGGAGGAGCAATAATCTGTGTCTGTTTTGATTTTATTGCTCCCATAGCTCTAGTAAAACGAAACGTTAATGCTACAGGATGCTGCATTCTAGATCATTGTGTGCTTCTAATATTGTGGCAACAGTTTAGGGATTGCACCCATGCATAAACTGGGCTCAATAAAAAAATGGTTTGTTAAGTTCGGTGTGGAAGAAGCTGACTGCAAACTCTTTAGGAAGAACTGGAACACTGACTACTAGCCAGGTCTTTATATTCATTATGGGTGGAAGCAAATCCCTGCAGTTACAGTGTATCACAAAAGTGAGTACACCCCTCACATTTCTGCAGATATTTAAGTATATCTTTTCATGGGACAACACTGACAAAATGACACTTTGACACAATGAAAAGTAGTCTGTGTGCAGCTTATATAACAGTGTAAATTTATTCTTCCCTCAAAATAACTCAATATACAGCCATTAATGTCTAAACCACCGGCAACAAAAGTGAGTACACCCCTTAGTGAAAGTTCCTGAAGTGTCAATATTTTGTGTGGCCACCATTATTTCCCAGAACTGCCTTAACTCTCCTGGGCATGGAGTTTACCAGAGCTTCACAGGTTGCCAGTGGAATGCTTTTCCACTCCTCCATGACGACATCAAGGAGCTGGCGGATATTTGAGACTTTGCGCTCCTCCACCTTCCGCTTGAGGATGCCCCAAAGATGTTCTATTGGGTTTAGGTCTGGAGACATGCTTGGCCAGTCCATCACCTTTACCCTCAGCCTCTTCAATAAAGCAGTGGTCATCTTAGAGGTGTGTTTGGGGTCATTATCATGCTGGAACACTGCCCTGCGACCCAGTTTCCGGAGGGAGGGGATCATGCTCTGCTTCAGTATTTCACAGTACATATTGGAGTTCATGTGTCCCTCAATGAAATCTAACTCCCCAACACCTGCTGCACTCATGCAGCCTCAGACCATGGCATTCCCACCACCATGCTTGACTGTAGGCATGACACACTTATCTTTGTACTCCTCACCTGATTGCCGCCACACATGCTTGAGACCATCTGAACCAAACAAATTAATCTTGGTCTCATCAGACCATAGGACATGGTTCCAGTAATCCATGTCCTTTGTTGACATGTCTTCAGCAAATTGTTTGCGGGCTTTCTTGTGTAGAGACTTCAGAAGAGGCTTCCTTCTGGGGTGACAGCCATGCAGACCAATTTGATGTAGTGTGCGGCGTATGGTCTGAGCACTGACAGGCTGACCCCCCACCTTTTCATTCTCTGCAGCAATGCTGACAGCACTCCTGCGCCTATCTTTCAAAGACAGCAGTTGGATGTGACGCTGAGCACGTGCACTCATCTTCTTTGGACGACCAACGCGAGGTCTGTTCTGAGTGGACCCTGCTCTTTTAAAACGCTGGATGATCTTGGCCACTGTGCTGCAGCTCAGTTTCAGGGTGTTGGCAATCTTCTTGTAGCCTTGGCCATCTTCATGTAGCGGAACAATTCGTCTTTTAAGATCCTCAGACAGTTCTTTGCCATGAGGTGCCATGTTGGAACTTTCAGTGACCAGTATGAGAGAGTGTGAGAGCTGTACTACTAAATTGAACACACCTGCTCCCTATGCACACCTGAGACCTAGTAACACTAACGAGTCACATGACATTTTGGAGGGAAAATGACAAGCAGTGCTCAATTTGGACATTTAGGGGTGTAGTCTCTTAGGGGTGTACTCACTTTTGTTGCCGGTGGTTTAGACATTAATGGCTGTATATTGAGTTATTTTGAGGGAAGAATAAATTTACACTGTTATATAAGCTGCACACAGACTACTTTTCATTGTGTCAAAGTGTCATTTTGTCAGTGTTGTCCCATGAAAAGATATACTTAAATATCTGCAGAAATGTGAGGGGTGTGCTCACTTTTGTGATACAGTGTATGTTTACAAAGTGATTGGAAGGACTTTTCCAAAGAGTGGTGGCTGTTCCAGCAGGATAGTTTGGACGTGCACCTACTGTGTGCTGCTCATGCACCAAATGCTGACCGTGAACCTACTGTGTACTGGTGTTGTTTGATGGCACGGTCACTTTTGACCATGTGGTGTATAGTTTTGAAGCAAAAACTTGATACAACAGAAAGTAGGTCTCCAGAAGAGGTCTTTTCAAGGACTGTATGGTAATGCGAATGTTCAAACACAGCTGCAGCCGAATATCCATCGCTCTCTCATTCAGCCTCTCCCCTGGACACTCGCCTTTCATCTGCATGGCCCATCATTACACAGCAACGTGCAGCTGTCATTCTGTTCCCCAGAAACAAAATATCTACACAAACAGACTCCCCGCCTCACGCAGGCTCGCTGCTACTGACCACGAACGCCTGCGTCTACTGCACGTCCGAGTCACAATTACATCAGGATACAATATCGGCTACAAGGCTGGATTCAAGACGTTCTAATGAAGCGTAGCGTTAAATAATGACCGTACGCTGACTCGTCACACTTCACACGGTCGATGAGTCTCGCCTTACAGTCACGACGGCATGCAGTGTAACATTTAATATGAACATTCTGTTCTGTTCTGAAAAAGACACAGATTCAACAATTATTCTGTAATTCTGTATTTCTGTGGGGGAAAGGTGGGTAATACAGCAAGAATTTTATAATATTATAGACGCTTTAATGATACAGCGGTGGACAAATCAGCAACCTAGACATTTAGCATTCAGCTGGAAATTCAAACCCTGGATTTAAATCCTAGCACAAGGACTGAACACACACACACACACAATGCAATGCTAAATATGAGTAAAAAGCAGAGGGTTACGATAAAAAACCTGCAAAAAGTATTGCACTTTATAAATATTGTAATGTGGACATATGTAAAAAATATTTTTTGGAGACAATAAATACAGTGGAGTGCAGCTGCTAGTGCAGGTTCCATATGGAAACATGGGTCCTGGACAGGAGTTTTTGACTCTCTAGGGCAGGGGTGTCAAACTCAAGGCCCGCAGGCCAAATCTGGCCCTCCACATCATGATGGTTTGAATAGTTACAGAGACGTACTTATAATTTAATGCGCCTTTAAGTGGCAACCGTTGACATCGTAGTCATGGCAACTAACTTTGACTTTGCTAAGAAGCCATGTCACGTTTACGTTTTAGCGGCAAACAATAATAAATAGACGTTAATTCTCCTGCAATCCAATACAGAATTATCGTCTGTAAGTAGTAGACGTTTATATTCTCAGTTGATTGTAAATGTTTAGCAAGTATTTTACAGTGTTTAAGCTACGAATTTACTGTCATTCCGTAATTAAATAGTTATTACCATTACTATAGCAATTAGTATTTTTACACAAAATGCTAACTCATTAGCGCTATTTTACATTTGGTTACATTTCATATTGTACTAGATGTAACACTTAACTACAGCTACACTATATTGCCAAAAGTATTCACTCACCCATCCAAATCATTGAATTCAGGCACCTAGGCATGCAGACTTTTTTGAAAGAATGGGTCGCTCTCAGGAGCTCAGTGAATGCCAGTGTGGTACCGTGATAGGATGCCACCTGTGCAACAAGTCCAGTGGTGAAATTTTCTCGCTACTAAATATTCCACAGTCAACTGTCAGTGCTATTATAACAAAGTGGAAGCGATTGGGAACGACAGCAACTCAGCCAGAGGATGCTGAGGCACAAGGTCGCCAACTTTCTGCAGAGTCAATCACTACAGACCTCCAAACTTCATGTGGCCTTCAGATTAGCTCAAGAACAGTGTGTAGACAGCTTCATGGAATGGGTTTCCATGGCCCAGCAGCTGCATCGAAGCCTTACATCACCACTAGACTCGAGAGCAGTGGAGACGTGTTCTCTGGAGTGACGAATCACACTTCTCCGTCTGACAATCTGATGGACGAGTCTGGGTTTGGCAGTTGCCAGGAGAACGCTACTTGTAAACACACTCCTAAATCTTTGTGGAAAGCCTTCCCAGAAGAGTTGAAGCTGTTATAGCTGCAAAGGGTGGCCGACATCAAATTAAACCCTATGGATTAAGAATGGGACGTCACTCAAGTTCATATGCGTGTGAAGGCAGACGAGCGAATAAGTTTTTTATTGTTTTTATTGTTTATATTTTGTAATTTTACTCCATTCTGATGCACACAGTGTACAGTTGGGAAGCAAATAAAACCGACCTAACTGTATTTTGGAGGGAGCTGTCTGTCTGCCTGTCTGTCTGTCTGTCTAGCTGAGAAAGGGGGAAAACTTGGCGAGGGTAGAACAATTGTCTTAAAATACACTGTAAAATCGTACATTTTCTGCATTTTACATTAACTGCATCTCTCACAATGCATGCCGATTCTGTGATTTGCAAAGTGACCGCATTCCACCACTAGATGATGTTGAGAAATATTTACAAATTATTCCAAAATGTACAAGAAGAGAAAATTGAAGCAGAAGGAGGAAATTTTATGAAAGATGGGAAAGTAAAAACCCGGTACGTCTCTTGTGTTATGAGGCCGTGTCTGTGGTAAAGGAGTACAAAATAAATGTAGATATACATTATAAATATACAGTATAGATTTGGTATTTTGACACCAAACACAGAATTTAACCTCCAAGAAAAACAACTAATTGTCCAAGACTTAAAGGCAGACTGCAAACACAGCAGGAAACGTTACAATCAGCCCTTTGAGGACCACCATAATGCAGATGTGGCCCTCGGTGAAAATGAGTTTGACACCCCTGCTCTAGGGGGTTTTACATGCTCTTATCACATCTATGTTGATTAAACTTCTGACAGACTGTAAGCAAAGGTGGGGATTAGATCTAAAACCGTATTGCTGAGCAAATCCAACACTAGCTGCTCTGCTAACTTATATTCCTAGTTCATTCATTCATTCACTGTCTGTTTTACTACGATTTATACTATTCAGGATCACGGTGGGTCTGATTTATGGGGTGAAAGACAGGAAACACTCCAGACAGGTCACCAAGAGGTACTAGGGATATTTGGGGGTACTTTAGTATCTCCAGTTCACCTGACTGTACGTCTTTGGACTGTAGGAGGGAACCGGAGCAACCAGAGGAAACCCACACAGACATGAGGAGAACATGCAAACTGCACATAGAAAGGATCCGGACCACTCCACATGGGAATCATCTTGCTTGGAGGTGACAGTGCTACCCACTGAGCCATCGTGCCACCCGATATCCCTGGTTGAACAATCAAATAGAACCATTTCTCAAAGAAAGGTTGAGTAGTACCATGACAGATCAAGATCCACCAACCCTTCTGTATAATGCTGAAGTTCATTACCCATTTCCCTACCCTCACACACACGCACACACACACGTGCACGCATTCTGCCCGAGGGTCTTCACAACGACCACATATTAAAACTGCTTTGGCATTGGTGTGAGATGACAAGACGTCCTCGTGTGACACCAGCTATTGTTGAGACTTGGATGACCAGAGTGAAGAACATACTAATTAAGACTTTTCCATATCCTGAGCAAAATGCCGTCCAGGGACTGTCTCTCCCAATATCACTAATGAGAGCGAGAGATGTGAGGACAGTGAGGTGCCTCCATCAGCACAAAAGACGAGGTGAGTGTCGGCGCTCCGTGCTCGGAGAGAGAGAGAGAGAGAGAGAGTAAGCGCTGTGGTCTGAACCGGGACGCCGCGTCTTTGTTCAGCCGGCTGCTCGCTGCGACGCTCATTAAAATCCATAAACAATGAGAACAGCTTTTCTAATGAGAACCTGTCAAAACGGCCCGTCAGTGGAAACTCAGTCATGCTGCATCTGCACTATTTCTAATACGCGCGACTGAGCTTTAAATTCTCCATAAACAGAACCGGGTCAGTTAGAACTGGTTAGAGTTAATGTTACTCACAGTTTGTTTGGGATTTTATTCCATAGTTTAGATTTTTATGTTGTTTTAATATTTGTTTTTTGAATATCAGTTCAAATATAAATAAAATATATATAAAAAATATTTTATCAGACAACACAGTGGAGTGCAGCTGCTAGTGCAAGTCCGGAAGAGGAGTTTTTGACTTCTTATTGCGTCTTATTGATGATGTAAACTTCTGTGACTGTAAGCAAAGGTGGGGATTAAATCTAGGACCATGCTGCTGAATCCAACACTAGCTGCTCTGTTAACTTGATATCCCTGGTACATTCATTTAGGGCTGCCGCGATTGGTCGACCTAGACGATGACGTTGCATTAAGTCGATGCATCGTTTTTAAAACTATGTTTATAAATGATCCTTTTTCATTTCTATGTTTCCATTCATATAACTGTTCATATGATTTGGTCCAATCACTAGTTGGCGGCATTAAGTCTTAAAAAATGCCGTCTGTAGCAGTCAGAAGCCGATTGTAGAGAGCTTTCAAAGAAAAGCTCAAAGTTTTCCAAGACCCAATTCATCAAAAGTTTGAGAATACTTAAAACGCACGATGTTGCACATCTGTATTGCTTAATTAAGCTTCTTAATCGCAGAGATCTTGGAATACCGTATTTCTTAGCGAGTTCAGTCAGACACTTTGCTGCGTTGGGTTAGCGATTTTTGTGGTTGCCGCGGCGCTCAAAGCGCAAAAAGCTTCTTATGTGAATGCATCCTAACACTTACCACTTTGTTTACATGGCTTAGAATGTGAAGTAAGTGTTGAGTGAATGTGTAGGTTAGAATCTGGGCTCATTCTGTCGTTACTGTACGTTGGACTTAATGAGACGTGGCTGCATCTAACTATTTTATTTCTGCTTCAAGTTTAAGCACTTTGCTCTGTATACGAAACACCATAAACACGTGTTACACTTTGTTTAATATGGTGCACATGAGAATTTGATAATATGGACATAAACCATGTTACATTTAGTTTGCGCCATATTATTATGCTGTACAGTTTGTTGTTAAATTAAAAATATGAATCGTTTAGATCAGGGGTGTCAAACTCATTTTCACCGAGGGCCACATCAGCATTATGGTGGCCCTCGAAGGGCCGATTGTAACGTATCCTGCTGTGATTGCAGTCTGTTGTTTTTCTTGGAGGCTAAATTCTGCATTTATATTGTCCTGCTTTACCACAGACACGGCCTCATAACACAAGAGAGGAAGAGTTTCTCTTCCTGAAGCACAAACTTGTTTTCATTTTCATTAAATTTCCTCCTTCTGCTTAATTTTCTTACTTATCTTCTTGTACATTTTGAGATTATGTGTAAATATTTCTTAACATCATCTACTGGCAGGATGTGTCACTTTGCAGGTCACAAAATCAGCATGCGTTTTGATAGATGCAGTTTATGTAGGATTTTACAGTGTATTTTAAGACAATTGTTCTGCCCTCACTAATAGTTTATCCCCCTTGCTCAGCTAGACAGACAGACAGACAGACAGCTCCCTTCAGAATACAGTCGGTTTTATTTGCTTCCCAGCTGTGTGATACACTGTGTGCATCAGAATGAAGTAAAAATACAAACAATAAAAACAATAAAGAACTTAATACAGTAAAAGCACACAGCTGTAGTCGAGTGTTACATCTGGTACAATATGAGATTTAACCAAACAAAAAATAGAGGTAACGAGTTAAAATTTTGTGTAAAGATACTAATTGCTATAGTAACGGTAACAACTGTATTTAATTACGGTAAATTTGTAACTAAAACGCTGTGATATACTCAGTAATCATTTACAAACAACTGAGAATATAAACACCACTACTTACAGACGATGCTTTGGTAATATATTACAAGATAATTATTCATATTTATTATTATTGTTTACATTACTACCCGCGTTCTTTTGCCGTAAAAGTCACATGGCTTCTCAGCGACGGTCAACGTTAGTTGCCATGACTACGATGTCAACAGTTAAAGGCTTAAAGGCGCAGGAGTCCCATTAAATTATAAGCGCGTCTCTGTAACGACTCGAACCATCACAACAATCGTACAGTCGTTTAAGCTCTCGCATCTGGCCCGCGGGCCGTGAGTTTGACACCCCTGGTTTACATTAATCGACTAAACGATAAAATAGTCTATAGATTAATCGACAGAAAAATAGTCATTAGTGGCAGCCCTACATTAATCCATTGTTTTATTCATTCAGTCTGGTTTACAACCTCTTTATCCTATTTAGGATCACGGTGGGTCCCGTTTCACAGGGCGAAAGGCAGGAAACATCCCGGACAGGTCGCTAGGGGGACATTTCAGACAGTTCTTCATGTGGTTTTAAATTTAGTACTTTTTGTTTATTTTTGTTTAGCTTTTAGTTTCAGTAATTTTAGAAATATGTTATATTGTGCATTTATTTGTTTGTCTTTTCTTTTTCAACTTCTGTTCTATGTCTTTTTGTTGTACTTGTTGTTTAGTTATTTATACAGTCACTTTATTTAGTCTTTAATACATATTTTAGTTTTTTAAATGTTCTATTTTAATGTTCAGAGACAACAATGTTTGTACTGTCTATATTTCTATTAACGTCCCTCTTACCCGTTAGCGTTCCCGCTGGACTAATGCTGGTTAGAAGATAATGTGACAGGATGATTAATGACGACTCAACAGCCACCTGCTATGGAAACTGGTAACAATTGGTGGACAGACGTTATCTGGGTTGATGAGATTAGGTTTGAATCTGTTTTCCTGGATGTTATACTATGATGCCACTTTTAAACATGGTCTACGATGCTTTAAAATTAGCATTGGCCAATTAAGCAAAAGTGATCAGATTACCTAAAGAGTGCTATTCTCACTACACATAAAAACAATCACACAGGTTTTGCTGGGATTTTTCTGATAGAACTGTATTATTTATATATTTATGTCTACTAATCAAATCTTGTCAAGGGTCATGGTGGGTCTGGTGCCTCATGGACAGTGGTGGCTTAGTGGGTGGAGCTTTGGTGGAGCCTCAGTCGGAAGATTGTCGGTTCGAATCCAGGCTCTGCTATGCAGCCAAGGCCCTTAACCCCGTCTGCTCCAGGGTGCCGTACAATGTGCCCTGCGCTCCGACCACAGCTTCCAAACAAGCTGGGATGTACGGGAAAATAATTTCATTGTACTGTACAGCTGTAAATGTATATACGACAAATAAAGGCATTCTATTGTATTCTATTGTACCACAGACACACACACACACACACAATCACTTGCTTCTGGGGTAATCTGGAACAGCTTATGCACCTTATGCATGTTTTGAGAAGTTGTCAGAATCCAGACTACCTGAAGGAACCCTGAAGGATATGGACATTTGAAGAACTCGCCAAAGTCCTCTCAGACAAAAACTGGAAGTTAAGTTTTCAGTACTCGTGTTGCTGTGTGGTATTCACTTTACCAGCTGCACCATGGTACCACCCCGGGTCATATAAATAATTCAATATATCATCAGTGCATCAGTGTATCAGTGCTGGTATAATGTTTTACGTTTTAAAGTTTGTTTTGACTTTATTTTACGTGTTTAAATTTTTTAGGTTAGAAAGATTTTGTTTACTTATCTGTAATTAATTACAATTAAATACATCTATAATTACTAGGGATGTAACGATGCACCACAAGACAGTTAAAAATCGATTCACATGCGTTACATGTGTTTAATGATTTGGTATTCACTTTAAACAGCAGAGGGCGCTGGTGCTATTCACCTCGCCTGGTTGACGTCACTACAGGGTTGCCAGGTTCGGAATTTTCCAGCCAAATGTATTTATGTGTATTTAATTGTATTATTAATTAATTTTTTTATTTATGTGGGATTTATTTTAAAATTTTAATTCAGTTTTGTGTAGCATTGTTTTGCATAGTTTGTACCTACCTCAGAAATAAAAGGACATTCATTATTTAGATTAATAAAAGATAATCACAAATACAGTATTTAATTTTTTTTTTTTAAAGAGAAATAATAAAAGTAAACTTCAATTTTATTTTGTTTAAAAAATCTGGAAAAAATCGTATCGTGAATCGCATCGCATTGTGGTTAGAGTGTATCGTTACATCCCTAATATTTACATTTTTAATTTAAGCTAACTTTAATAAACCTCCAGCTTTTCTTAAGCATTTAAAACAATAAATATTAGAAGAAAAAAAACAACATGCTAAAAATGCAACTTTAACATACAAATGTCTTTTTTATTTAAGCAATAATTGGTAATAGTGCTATTAATAATAATTTTTGTGTAACTGTGATATAAATGAATATTGTGCTGTTATAGTGCAAAAACCTCAGACAGAAAAAGCTGTTTAACCCACAACAAAAATAAAAATAAAACTATAAAAAAATCACATAAATAAGTCACAAGACAAAAGTAAAACTAACGTATATTTTAAATAAAAGTGTTACTAGTTTGGATAAAAAATTTCAGCTTGTATTGCCACACTGTGCAGCGCATTCAAAATAATGTTTCTAATGTGCTTTAAAAGCCCAGCACACAAATGGATGTTGGGGATTAAAAATGGCACTGCAGTGAGGGGGTTACACCCACATTTGTTCATCTGTTGACACAGCGCACATCTTGCCCACCCTGCACCATCTGGCCACACAGTCACAGACAGAAAACAAATGAGGACGCGTCACATCCATACAAATCTCGAGTCTCCAGCAGCCTCTTCGAACCCTTCTGCTCCAGCACACACTGATCAGATCAGCGCTTAACATCGATCTAAACTGAAGTTTTAGTTCCACCTGCACCAGGTCTGAAGCTCACTCGCTTTTAAAATCAACACCACACTCAATCAGATCAATCCACAAATCTACTCCTGTTACACAAATATACCCAGCTGGTACTGTGGTCATGTAAATGAACCACTGGTACTGTTTTTTGTTCATCTTTTTATGCTTTTTACTTTCTTTTTTCTCCCAATTTAGCCAAGCCAATCCACTGCTTGGGACCCCGACGGCATCCAAAGAAGGTGTGTATTCACCTGATACACACTCCCTTCCACATGTGCGCAGTCCACCAATCCCTTCTTATTCACCTATACTTCGGTGAGAGCCACGCCCCAATCTTTGCGATCCTCCACTTTCTGTACAGACACCCTGGACAACCAAGGTCCTTACACAGCGTTGATAACACCGCCCATTAGTCCGGGTTTTTCCCACCCAGCAGACTGGAGACCAATGTGTCTCCTGCAGGCACTAGCCAATTGTGGGTGCTCAGCAGAGCCAAGATTCGAACCCGGGAGCTCAGAATCTCAGAGCTGGGGTGCTAGCGAATTATCCCGCTGCATCACATGGGCGCCCGGAAAAGGTAGATTTGACTAGAGATATAACGATACACTCTACCCACGATGCGATGCGATTCACGATACTGGGTTCACGATACGATTCTTTGCCCAATTTTTTTAAACAAATTTAAATTTAAGACAATTTCTTTAAAAAACAAAATAAAATATTGTATTTGTGCTTATCTTTTATTATCTAAATAATGAATGTCATTTTATTTCTGATGTAAGTACAAACTATGCAAAACAGTGCTGCACATTTCCCTGAAATAAAATAAATCCCACATTAAATAAATAAATGAATAATACAAATAAATAAAATATCCTCACATAAATAAATTTGGCTGGAAAATTCCGAACCTGGCAACCCTGTAATGACGTCAACCAGGCGAGGTGACTAGCGCCAGTGCCCTCTGCTGTTTAAAGTTATTATCAATTCATTATACATGTAAACCGATTTGAATCGTTACACATCGATTTTAAACTGTCTTGTGGTGCATCGTTACATCCCTAGTTTTGACCATAAAGTAGGTCAGATTTAGGAGTGTTACTGCCTTGCGTCTAGTGTGTCCAAATGAGGCCAGATCCACTGGGACCTTGATTACAAAGAAGCTTTAATAAAAATGAATAAATGATGAATAAAACAGATACAGGAACTCACGACTTCACTAAGTTCCTACATTAACAAGTATTTAGAATACTGAAAATGCTACTGAACATTAAACCTCTGATAATAAAACAGGGACCTTTTTATTGAATCATTTACCCTCAAGTTGGTTCTTAAACAGAAACTTTTGCTACTGCTAAAGTAGAGCACCAAAAGTTTCAATACATTTTATAAATTCCAGAGAGGCCCGACTGGCTATCCATCATGGGAACCTTTATCAATTATCTGCGCTTGACATCTCTTTGTTCCTGAACCCGAGCAGATGTTCAAAGTCTGAGGCTTTGCTTAGTCCGTGATCGTTCTTATCCCTTCCTGGCTACCGCAACCCACAGGATATACAGAAGAATGAGAACTGGTTATGAAAACATCTTTTTAAACTGCTTAATCCGTGGCTATGTTTTCATACGCCGGAAAGTAATTTCATACCTCCATGATCAAGGCTGGTCTGAGAAATGACCACGCAGAAGTACTTTCCCCTTAATCCGTAACCTTTGTTGTTTGGAGCATCGCGGCGCTACAGAGTGAAAAGCCCGGGGAGGCTATTTTTTGTGGGTAATCGCCTAAACCCGATGAAGTCCTTGGGAGAAAGTGGGCATTGAAAGACTTGCTTCATGGCAAGTTTCAATCTCAATGTGAAGGAAGACGTCGGATATGGACGATAAAACTGGGTGCTAGCTTTTAGCCTGTAGCAAGAATTAATGGCCCAAAAGATACTGACGCTAAGCAGCATAAACTCACGCCACTGAATAGCACTGGGCTATATTTCAAGACTAACAATTTTAACAGCGGTAATATTTGCCCTAATGTTTATCAGTCCTTTATTTAAACAAAAGCCTCTTACAGTAGCAGCATGCGTTGTTATCACAGTATATTCCAATGGAAACCAGGCGTCATGAAGGGCGGCGGCATATAAAGACGAACAAATAAAACGATCGAAGATGAGGAAGCAATCAGAGCAATAGCATCCTCGGCCGCGGCTGGATGCTTCAACGGTCGTGCAGGAAGATTACGGTGGTAAATAATAATACAGTAGAACAGCAGCCGGTATTTTTAGTCCCGCATTGCAATTTCAGATGAGTAGTGGATCAGATGTCAGCGTTTTCTTCTTTGGTGAAGGCACCTGTTACACAGAAATAGATGCTGACACCAAATTGATGGCACAGAGAAACACCCTAAACGCCTGAGAATGCAGGGCAAGGAAAAACGACTTTTAACCCACAAATCTAGATTTAGGGGCAGCACAGTGGCAGAGCAACAAGGATCCTGAGGATCTTGGGTCAGTCTTCATCTACAAGGACTGTCTGTTTTGCATGTTTATGTGCCTAACTGCATTCTCTCTGGGTACTTTGGTTTCCTTCAACCTTCGAAAACCATGCTGAAGGTGAACTGGCTGCTGTGACATGCCTCTAGGTAAAGTGAGAGATCGAATATAGAATCCGTTGCTTTGTATCTGTCCAGTGTTTGTAGGAAGCGATGGACAACCAATGGAGATCCCATGGGTAGAATAGGTGCAGAGCTTTTAGGGGTGGGTGCCACACGACAAAGTGGGACATGGAGACCAGGGCTTGAAGCTCACCTCTAGACACTGTCCAAAATATCTTTATTCAGCTGCATTTACTTTATTTGATGCTTAAAATCGACTACAATCATTACAGAATACAATTTAGGCAATTAAGGGTTAGGGGCTTTGGCTCAGGGACCCAAAACTTGGCAATGATGGGGCTTATGTTTACTAGTCAAGTACCTCAACCACTAAGCTACTGCTGCCCTATGATGATGACGATAGTTAAAAGTACAAATGTAAATAACTGAAGTGCCCTGTTATGTTAATGGACTCTTAAAACAGGGGCCCTTAATGAAAGTTTTTCTTGCCACTTTGTGTCTAGTAGCTACTTGTTAACAAATGTTATGGTGTTCAAATCTCATTGGTGCTACCAGCATGGCTGGGCACACAACAGTCACAACTGTCCAGGTCTTAAACACTGATCAGCCATAACATTAAAACCGCCTCCTTGTTTCTACACTCACTGTCCATTTTATCAGCTCCACTTACCATATAGAAGCACTTTGTAGTTCTACAATTACTGACTGTACTCCATCAGTTTCTCTACATACTGTTTTAGCCTGCTTTCACTCTGTTCCTCAATGGTCAGGACCCCCCACAGAACCACCACAGAGCAGATATTATTTGGGTGTTGGATCATTCTTAGCACTGCAGTGACACTGACATGGTGGTGGTGTGTTAGTGTGTGTTGTGCTGGTATGAGTGGATCAGACACAGCAGCGCTGATGGAGTTTTAAAATAACGTGTCCACGCTGTTGGGTGGATCTATTTTTGGTTGGTGGACTATTCTCAGTCCAGCAGTGACAGTGAGGTGTTTAAAAACTCCATCAGCATTGCTGTGTCTGATCCACTCATACCAGCACAACACACACTAACACACCACCACCATGTCATTGTCACTGGAGTGCTGAGAATGATCCACCACCCAAATAATACCTGTTCTGTATTGGTCCCGGGAGAGTCCTGATGGACTACAGTCAGTAATTGTAGAACTACAAAGTGCTTCTATATGGTAAGTGGAGCTGATAAAATGGACAGTGAGTGTAGAAACAAGGAGGTGGTTTTAATGTTATGGCTGATCAGTGTATATTGTAATGTTGGAGGATGTTGGGAAAAGTTGATGAATTTTTTCCTTATGTATCGGAGGGGGTGGGTGCTAGTCTGAGGTTCTTCTCAGCCAGTATACGTGGTACAAGCTGCAGAGGAACTGTAGTGGAGAATTAAAGAATACACCAATGAAAAGGCACCATACATATCAATGATATACCATACCACTACTGTTTATCAACAGGAAATTGAGAATTTGGGTGATTCAGGATTGAAGCTCTAACTATTAGGCTTAATTTCCACCATTTCCATCTATTTCCAGTACATAAAAATGAGGTTTTTACTAAGATTTCATTTCTTATCCTGGTGTCTTGAACTTTTACTAAAGTGTGAACTGCCAGACATCAAGTAGCACCTCACTGTGAGCACCACTGGTGTTGAGATCATGAGATACAGCCCTAATGTATAGGACTTTAAAGCTGCCTGTACATTTAACACAGACTGGCCACAACAAAAAAGAAACAAGAATAGAGATCTGAATTAGTGTGTATGTGTAGTGACCATCTTACTAGCAGTAATAATGCACATTTTACCAGTGAATGCACTTTAATTAGATGCACCGTCAATTCTATTCAGAGCAAGAAAGAGAGAGAGAGAGAGAACGAGTGTGTGTGTGTGTGTGTGTGTTAGAGAAAATGCTTCCATCAAGACGATGTAAATATTGGTGAGAGTTTGGGAAAGGCATTTGACTCTTCCAGCATTACTATGCCCATGTAAATAAAGCGCTGTCCAGAAAGACGTGTGTGTGTGTGTGTGTGTGTACTTCCATCAAGACGTTGTAAATATTGGCTCTGAATAATGATGTTTGTGAGGAACAAATTGCCCAGCTTAAGAGAAAAAAAAAACTGTCGCTAATTGTATGCTATGACCTATTTTCTGTACAAATTGAGACATTTTGGAAAAGCAAGAATCTGTGATTCATTTATTCTTTTGAACCTTTATTAAACTGACAAAGGTACAACACTGTGTTTTGCAAATACACACTAATTTAGAATTGAATGCCTGCAACACGCTAAAAAAAAGTTGGGGCACATGAATGTTTATCATCGTGTTGCATCATCTTTCATATCGTTGACACTTACACTGATCAGCCATAACATTAAAACCACCTCCTTGTTTCTACACTCACTGTCCATTTTATCAGCTCCACTTACCATATAGAACCACTTTGTAGTTCTACAATTACTGACTGTAGTCTATCTGTTTCTATGCATGCTTTGTTAGCTCCCTTTCATGCTGTTCTTCAATGGTCAGGACCCCCACAGGACCACCACAGAGCAGGTATTATTTAGGTGGTGGATCATTCTTAGCACTGCAGTGACACTGACATGGTGGTGGTGTGTTAGTGTGTGTTGTGCTGGTATGAGTGGATAAGACACAGCAGCGCTGCTGGAGTTTTTAAACACCTCACTGTCACTGCTGGACTGAGAATAGTCAACCAACCAAAAACATCCAGCTAACAGCGCCCCGTGGGCAGCGTCCTGTGACCACTGATGAAGATCTAGAAGATGACCAACTCAAACAGCAGCAATAGATGAGCGATCGTCTCTGACACTACATCTACAAGGTGAACCAACTAGGTAGGAGTGTCTAATAGAGTGGACAGTGAGTGGACACGGTATTTAAAAAATCCAGCAGCGCTGCTGTGTCTGATCCACTCATACAAGCACAACACACACTAACACACCACCACCATGTCAGTGTCACTGCAGTGCTGAGAATGATCCACCATCCAAATAATACCTGCTCTGTGGTGGTCCTGGGAGAGTCCTGACCATTGAAGAACAGCATGAAAGGGGGCTAACAAAGCATGCAGAGAAACAGATGGACTACAGTCAGTAATTGTAGAACTACAAAGTGCTTCTATATGGTAAGTGGAGCTGATAAAATGGACAATGTGTGTAGAAACAAGGAGGTGGTTTTAATGTTATGGTTGATCGGTGTACATAAAATAAACCTCACAGCTCATACGATTTAACCCATTTCTAACAGATTCAGGTTAAAACAGCCACACTTCCACCTGGCAACAGGAAAATGTGATTATACTAAAAGCTTGTAGCAGTGTCACTGAAAGAAATCTGATTACCGACTCGTTCATGTACTTTCTAAGCTTTCGCATTATCGAATTACTGAAGTGCATGTAGACATATTGATCGAATTATTGCCAAAAGCTGATTTTACTCAGTTATCATATTATTTTCTAAAGCAGTCGGTTTGACCACTAACAGAATCCAGTCCAAGTATAAAGCCAAGCTGTAGACCGTACGTTTGCACTGGACGGACCCTAATGTCACCCAACTAATCACGCGATGGCCACTAATAGGTGTTCGTTACTCAGGTTTACTGCAGTAAATGTGGCATCACAAGTACTAGCCATTAAGAGCTTTTTCTTTTAAAGCTGGATAATTATCCAACACTGTTTTATTTTAACACAGAATTTAAATATGTACAGACACAGACACAATAACACTGAAACAGAAACATTCCCACCCCAAACCCACACAAACTGGAGGCTAAAAGAATATAGTAATTTACTAATGTAAATTGTAAATTGTAAACAAGTCTATATACGCCGATCAGACATAACATTATGACCACCTTCCTAATATTGTGTTGGTCCCCCTTTTGCAGCCCCATACACAACTGTGCATTCTGACTCCTTTTGATCAGAACCTGCATTAACGTCTTCAGCAATCTGAGCTACAGTAGCTCGTCTGTTGGATCGGACCACACAGGCCAGCCTTCACTCCCCACATGCATCAATGAGCCTTGGCAGTCGCCGGTTTACCACTGTTCCTTCTTTGGACCACTTTTGATAGATACTGACCACTGCAGACCGGGAACACCCCATAAGAGCTGCAGTTTTGGAGATGCTCTGACCCGGTCATCTAGCCATCACGATTTGGCCCTTGTCAAACTTGCTCAAATCCTCACGCTCACCCATTTTTCCTGCTTCTAACATCAACTTTGAGGATAAAATGTCAAACTTGCTCAAATCCTCACGCTCACCCATTTTTCCTGCTTCTAACATCAACTTTGAGGATAAAATGTTCACTTGCTGCCTAATATATCCCCCCCACTAACAGGTGCCGTGATGAAGAGATAATCAGTGTTGTTCACTTCACCTGTCAGTGGTCATAATGTTATGCCTAGTTGATGTATTTATTAGCAATTTTCGTGTTTGAAACACAATAGATGATTAGAAGGGGTGTCTGCATACTTTTGGCTGTATAGTGCCTCTTTGCCAGTGTAAACTATAAAGGTAACATGAGAAGGGGGCTTAGCATTAGCCTATTTATTTTAATGAGGTTTGGGTAGCGGCGCGGTGTAACCCTAGATCTCCAGTTTATTGGAACATCCATCTTTGGTTTGGGAAGACTTCTTAGGTTCACGTAGATTCAAACCAGTGATCCGAGTCATAAAAGCGATATCACTCATCATGCTGAAAAAGCAGAAAGGCTAACCTGCCACAACAAAACCAACAACCATTTGATGAATTATTCTTATTAATAAAAAACAGGCTGAAATGGTGCTTGGATTTTGTTAAAGCTTATAAATTTTGGTGGAATTCATGGAGAGTACAGGACAAGTGTGATCTGGTGACTAAAAAATGTGTACAAAATACATATTTTAATCCATTTCAGTCTATTATCATCTAGGGCTGGGCGATATTGCAAAAAAAAAGACTCAATTTTCTTTTTTTTGTATTTTAATTTAAAAGACTGCAGAAGTGCAAAAATAGTAACAGCACCACCTATAATTATCCTTTCAAGGGACTTAAACTTTATAACAATAACTGTATAACAATAACAATAAGCAAAACAAAATAATAATCTTAATTAGCTATATCCTTTTAAAAATAGCTCACAAACAACTCACTTTAAATAATGTGCAGCAAAACACGAGCCTGTGTGCTGTTTCCAGCAATTAAGTGAGTCTGTATCAGTATCTACGCTAGAGGACAGAGGTGGCACGTTCTGCTTCTAACAATATGGACTACAATTCCCATGCGCTCACGGACTCTCACGTGACTATCACATGTCCCCGGTCAGCCAATCCTGATCCGGATCGGTCCGTCACCGGCGTTTTGATTCAGTTCAGCTGTGTTTGATTCCATGAATCCTATTTAAACTCTTCTGTTTGTCTCGTTGTGAAGTATTGCCGACTGTGTTTGCAGTCCTTATTTCTGAATCTAGTCGTTACCGTGTATGACCCTTGTTGTCTTCCGTTTACTGTTTTTGCCTGCGTCTTTTGGTTTCCGCGAGCATCTGGTCAATTTCTGCTTCGTGACATGTTGGTATTTTAAATAAAATATAAAGTATGTAAACAATCGCGATTGTCACATTCTAATATCGTGTGAAAACATTCATTCGAATTTACCGAATTAATCGTGAAAATCGCCCAGCCCTATTACAATCAATAAATGAAATTCAAAACATTTCTTAAACACTCGTGGTTTGTCCACACATGTTCGGCCATAATCATTTAGTTTAGGTGTTAACAAGTGCATTGCTAACAAGTGCACTAAATTAATTATATAAAATAAAATATGACTCCAAACTCCAGTTTGTCGGTTCCAGAATGACTATGCTCATATAAATAAAGTGCTGTCCAGAATGACATGGTTTGGCAAATTTGGTCTTCCAGTGGCCTTCACAGAGGCCTAACTAGAACCTCACTGAACATCTTTGGGGATGGGAGTGCGTGTATGGCCTGTCTGATGTGTGTTACCACATTGCTCCCAGTGTTTTCAAGGAAAACACATTTGGACTGGACACATTTTAGGGCAGCACCAAGGCATAGCCGGTAGTGTGGCCACTGGACAACAACAACCTCTGGTCAATGTCTGTGAGGAGTCATGTTCTCCTAGTGTCTGTGTGGGTTTTTGGGAACAAACTGAGCTCAGCTTTGTTTGCACGGGACAATCCATCAATGTATGGCTGACCGGCTCATCGTACGGCCCAGAGTCGCTCAGAGTAAAGACGTTTCTTCACAGGCAGATCCGTCATCCAGCTGGTTGGACCGTCCTGAATGCAGTCCTTTCTAAATAGTAATTACATTTCCAAATGAATATGGAATGATGCACACCATGTTTGAAACAGACAGCTGTGACCTTTAACTCTTTCACAAATGACACACCCCTTATTTCAAAGGGAAGAAAGCATTTTCATTTCTGCATCTGAGTGTTCCCCGGTTCTGTAGCTGAGTGCTCGGAAATATCAGCCTAATAACAATAATAATAACAATAATAATAATACCATATAAAATGTGAGAGGACTCAATATTGCTAATGCAATATCAAAATATCATAAAGTGAACTGAAACTCCCAGAAGAGAAAACAGAGCAGCGTAGCACTCAGCTCATCAGTAAAACACAGTGTTAGGATTAGCAGGATTAGCATGACCTGTAGCCATAGTTGCTAGGTGTTACATCAGAAACTGATGAGTCATTCAGGGCATCAGGACCATCATGACAAAAACATAATACACGTCAACATCAGCAGGAAACACACACAGACGGGTTAGAACCAAGGTCAGGAGAGACAACAAGACTAAAACAGAAACACAGTTTTATCACTATATTGCCAGTGCTGGTTAATAAAAGATTTAAACAGATTTAAAATTTAAACCATTATGTATACAATTCTTTTTCCTTTTGGCTGCTCTTGTATTTAGGGGTCGCCCTGGTACAGACAAGGTCAGATGCCCTTCTTGATACAATTCTGGCACTGGCATTAATAGCGCACTGACAAGTGTGCCTCCCAAGGGCTAAGCTGTTTCGGCCACCACTCTCTCAGACATTAGCTAATCATGTCCACGCTAGGGCTGGGCAATTTTCACGATTAATTCGGTTAATTTGAATGAACGTTTTCACACAATGTTAGAAATGGGACAATTGCGATTGTTTACGTACTTTATATTTTAATTAAAATACCAACATGTCACAGGCAGAAACTGACCAGACGCTCGCGGAATATAAATCAAGGAAAGTTTAATATCAAAAAGGCAAAAACAGTGTACAAAATCAGACAGAGTCCAAAACCAGAGGATAAACAGACAGGCAGCGAAAACCAAAACAGCAAAAACAGTAAACGGAAGACAACAAGGGTCATACACGGTAATGGTTAGATTCAGAAATAAGGCACGCAAACACAGACGGCAATACGTCGCAACGAGATAAACAGAAGAGTTTAAATAAGATTCATGGAATTGAACACAGCTGAACTGAATCAAAACTCCGGAGCGTGAGGACCGATCAGGATTGGCTGACCAGGGACATGTGATAGTCACGTGTGAGTCAGTGGGAGCATGGGAATTGTAGTCCATATTGTTAAAAGAAGAACTTGCCACCTCCATCCACCCCCCAGTCACAAGAGGACAAAATCAAAGCTGAGCTTACTGCTTACTCAATATCCCCCAGTGTAGATACTGATACAGACTCACTTCACTGGTGGTAACTGTACACAGGCTCGTGTTCCTTTTAAGAAACCTGTAAAAAACTTTTTGTGGTTTTGCACTTTTCTTAATGTAAGGAGGTTATGCTGCACATTATTTAAAGTGAGTTGTTTGTGAGCTATTCTTGAAGGATATATCTAATTAAGATTATTATTTTGTTTTACTTATTGTTAATTATTGTTACATATTTATTGTTATGAAGTTTGAGTTCCTTGGATATTATGCACTGGTTTATGCACCCAGATAAAACGATGGAGGTGCTGTCACCTCAATACAAAGCAGCGATCGTAAAGAACAAACACTTTTCTTGTAATACTGATGTGTTGATGTACTACACAGGGATAAAATGTATAGACGAGCGATTTCCCTCCAGGACTTTTATTTTCTGATTTGTGGTAAATGAATGGGTGGAAAGGAATCTGATTTGTGGTCAAATTGCTCTGCAGATACTGGCCAGTAAAAGTACGCTGTTCCGCCTTGGCATTTGCTTGGCATAAGTGAAACCATGAGAGCCAAAGGTCAGCTCGAGTCCAGAAACGCCTACAAGCGATGAGCAATCAGTGATTTGGGCAACAGGAGGTAAAAAGTCAGTGCCGAACGTCAGTCAGAACATTGCAGGTAAAGCTTTTATTACATCTGTTTTTACTGCCATTAAAGCAACAATTTAGCAACTAATTTTTAAGCCTTTTTAAATGAATACAGCTCAGGTTGCAACAGAATAAGTCTGATGTCATAATTTTTTAAAAAGCAGCTTTTTTGTTACTGTAACTAGATGGTTCCCAATTCCACTTTAGATCCATTTTAGAACCTTGTTAGCAGAAAACAAGCACCAAGAGGGAAATGTCTTGTCCAGAGTGGGGGGTTAAAGTGTTCAACGTTAAAAAAAAAACCTTTCAGAGCTGGGGGTCGAGGGGTGGCTTTTCAGCATGACAAAGCCCATTAGATTTCCCTCCCTTTTCCCCCCACTTTCTTTTCCCATAGCACTCAGGACGCCTTCTGAGCTGGCACAATGCAAATCAGCCCCGGTCTGCATTCATCCAGTGATTAATATGCACAGACCGCCCAGTCCTATCAAATGACAACCAGAGAAAAACTCAAGAGAACTGGAAGATTCTGTTCTGCCTGATGTAACTCCTAATGTTTACCATGGAAAATGCAAAATTATAGAACACGGCAGAATAAAAATGCTTTTTTAGTCATTTATAAGAATCTAATTATTAATCCAGGCTTTTTTTTTTTTTTTTTTACATTTTTACAGCAATTTTACTTGTCATGGTGTTCAGATATTTCATACATCATTACTGTAAATGACATTTAGTTCAGGACACCATCTGACAGAGCTGGAAAATAAACAACAAATAAATTCCAACAAGCGTTATATCAGGATCACAAAAACATACTGATACGATTATTGTTCATTATATATTCGTTATATAGACATTTGTTTTGTTATACACTGATCAACCATAACATTAAAACCACCTCCTTGTTTCTACACTCACTGTCCACTTTATCAGCTCCACTTACCATATAGAAGCACTTTGTAGTTCTACAATTACTGACTGTAGTCTATCTGTTTCTCTGCATGCTTTGTTAGCCCCCTTTCATGCTGTTATTCAATGGTCAGGACCCCCACAGAACCACCACAGAGCAGGTATTATTTGGGTGGTGGGTCATTCTCAGCACTGCAGTGACACTGACATGGTGTGTTAGTGTGTGTTGTGCTGGTATGAGTGGATCAGACACAGCAGTGCTGCTGGAGTTTTTAAATACCGTGTCCACTCACTGTCCACTCTATTAGACACTCCTACCTATTTGGTCCACCTTGTAGATGTAAAGTCAGAGACGATCGCTCATCTATTGCTGCTGTTTGAGTTGGTCATCTTCTAGACCTTCATCAGTGGTCACAGGACACTGTTGGCTGGATATTTTTGGTTGGTGGACTATTCTCAGTCCAGCAGTGACAGTGAGGTGATTAAAAACTCCAGCAGCGCTGCTGTGTCTTATCCACTCATACCAGCACAACACAAACACACCACCACCATGTCAGTGTCACTGCAGTGCTGAGAATGATCCACCACCTAAATAATACCTGCTCTGTAGCGGTCCTGTGGGGGTCCTGACCATTGAAGAACAGCATGTAAGAGGGCTAACAAAGCATGCAGAGAAACAGATAGACTACAGTCAGTAATTGTAGAACTACAAAGTGCTTCTATATGGTAAGTGATGCTGATTAAATGGACAGTGAGTGTAGAAACAAGGAGGTGGTTTTAATGTTATGGCTGATCGGTGTATCAATAAACACTAAGTTAAAGGTGCTTAAACAAATGGCCTGGCAGACGATGACAGTACACAGTTACTTCCATCCCCAAGCACTGTGTCATACTGGTGAAAAAATGAGCTAGCTACTGATACAGCTGATCAAGCGAAAAGATTTCCAATGTTAAAATCCATCTTTAAACAGCAGCAATCAATCATAGCTTAGCAACTGTAAGTAAGCAAAAGCACAAGCTCTGGGATTTCAAAACATGCAGCATTGGGCACAAGTGCTGCCAAAAATAGTACAACATAGACAAATAAATAAAAGTGTTTTTTAATCTATTTTCCCAATTTACTAGCTGTCAATTCCCATCCACTAGTGAAGTGTCACCAATTTCACAGGGGAAATGTGGAAGTGTGAGGGCTAACACATGCTTCCTCCTCCATGTAAAATCATATATATATATATATATTTACGCTGATCAACCATAACATTAAAACCACCTCCTTGTTTCTACACTCACTGTCCATTTGATCAGCTCCACTTACCATATAGAAGCACTTTGTAGTTCTACAATTACTGACTGTAGTCCATCTCTTTCTCTGCATGCTTTGTTAGCCCCCTTTCATGCTGTTCTGCAATGGTCAGGACCCCCACAGGACCACCACAGAGCAGGTATTATTTAGGTGGTGGATCATTCTCAGCACTGCAGTGACACTGACATGGTGGTGGTGTGTTTGTGTTGTGCTGGTATGAGTGGATCAGACACAGCAGCGCTGATGTAGTTTTTAAACACCTCACTGTCACTGCGGACTGAGAATAGTCCACCAACCAAAAATATATCCAGCCAACAGCGCCCCGTGGGCAGCGTCCTGTGACCACTGATGAAGGTCTAGAAGATGACCGACTCAAACAGCAGCAATAGATGAGCGATCATCTCCGACTTTACATCTACAAGGTGGACCAAATAGGTAGGAGTGTCTAATAGAGTGGACAGTGAGTGGACACGGTATTTAAAAACTCCAGCAGCGCTGCTGTGTCTGATCCGCTCATACCGGCACAACACACACTAACACACCACCACCATGTCAGTGTCACTGCAGTGCTGAGAATGATCCACCACCTAAATAATACCTGTTCTGTAGTGGTCCTGTGGGTATATGTGTATTATTGTTATATATCAATAAAGGTTGTTTATTACCAATTTTCCTCCAATTTACTAGATATCAAGCCCAATCCATGAAATGTGGAAGTGTGAGGGCTAACACATGCTTCCCCCTGCATGCAATATCATTGTGCAGATTGATAAGTGAGGAATAATGTACTAACTGTCCCCCTACTGTTCTTATAAGCTTACAGATGCACAAGATTTGCTGTTGTTGCCTTAATAAAGAGCCAGAAATATGAGGGAATATGGCTTTGTTGGGGATCTCTTTATCATCCCTTTATGAGGACCCATTCAGACTAGAAACTTGTGTTGGCAAAGTGGGCGTGGTCAGGAGATTCTGAACAGTGACTGAACATCAAATGCTCTGACTAACTTGTAATTTAGACATTCAACGTGACTTTGAGAGTTTTATAAATGCACTTTAATGTTCTGGAATTAACCCATCTCCAAAATGTTACACATTTGAGTATCTTGACCAACTATTTCATCTTTCTGGCCCCTGTAAACAGTAAAAAGCACAACTGTAAAAGACATTTAGACATTCTACATGTGTTTGATATAACCTTGTGAACTGATGAACCTTGTGTGAAGATAAACTACCGTTTCCTGTCATGAATGTAACCAAAAGTGTAAAACATGAAATTAAAATCCTAATAAACAAACACATTCTACAAATCGAACTTAGCCTCCTGACTAGTTTTACTAAGTAATTCATTGTAAGCTTGGGTGTATTTGAGTGGTATTGTGTTGAATTCTAGCAGGTACCTGCTATAATAAGCCTTGCTACCTTTTTGGGTCACCTCTGTATCAACGTTAAGCCCCAGCCCTTTGAGAACAACATAGCAAGCAGCTGCGACATTGGTAACTCAAGCAAATTCATTCAAAAACCTAACCTGCCTACTGCTTAACTATAATATTTAACAATATTCAACATCAGCTAGGCTAAAGACTAATTTTCTCTGTTGGTTTGTTTATTAGGATTTTAACGTCATGTTTTACACTCTGGTTACATTCATGACAGGAACGGTAGTTACTCATTACACAAGATTCATCAGTTCACAAGGTTATATCAAACACAGTCATGGACAATTTTGTGTCTCCAATTCACCTCACTTGTATGTCTTTGGACTGTGGGAGGAAACCGGAGCTCCCGGAGGAAACCCACGCAGACACAGGGAGAACATGCAAACTCCACACAGAAAGGACCCAGGCCGCCCCACCTGGGGATCGAACCCAGGACCTTCTTGCTGTGAGGCGACAGTGCTACACACTTAGCCACCGTGCCGCCCAATTTTCTCTGTTGGACTGTCATACTTTTGGATTGATGTAAACTAATCATTGCTGATTACGAAATTAAGCTACCACCACTAAATAAAGGTAAAATTTTGTGTAATGTTATTAATAAGTGCAATTTGAATATTAGGTTCATGTAACTTTATGACAAATATTACATCCAACAGGCTAATTTATATTGGATAAGGTAGAGGTGAAAGATCCCATAATGCAAAGCAATTTCTTTTTATTTCCTATTAAACAGAACATTTGTCCAGATGTTTTCACGTTTCTACCACTGCTAGCTCCTGGAGGAAACCCCTGCAGACACGGGGAGAACCCCACTGGAGGACCTACTGAGCCACCGTGCCACCCCTCGTTTCATGTAATCTCAGCCGTCGACCAATCATGTGTCTGCATGGATGCGATTGGCTACTGTCCAGGGGGTGGCCCGAAACAGCCTAGCCATTGGAAGGCACATTTGTCAGTGTGCTCTCAGTGCCGGTCCCAAGCCTGGATATAAATAGTAGGGTTGCATCGGGAAGGGCATCCGGTGTAAAAAACTGTGCCAAGTCCACTGTGGCGACCCCTAAATACAGGAGCAGCCAAAAGAATTTTCTTTACACAGAAGAGAAATTAATAAATCATGAGCTATGAGTACATGAAACATTGGGAGCTGCTGTAAAGGACTAAACAAGGGTGAATAATTTATACATGTGGTTTCATTTGTTATGGGTTAAAGCTACAATACAAATACTTCTCTGCGCCCCTGTGTGGTGTGTTTGTGTTTTTAAACACATTTATAAAATTATTGTATAACAGGTAGCAATTTTTTTAACCTTTATTACAGACAAAGGTCATAAAGCATATCCCGCGACCTTTCTGCACACCCGAGATTTGATATTTGTTCATGTCAGATGAAATAGCCACAGTTTTATTGAGTAATAACAGGGGCGCAGCATGAGGCCCTGGGGTCAGATATGGCCTTGCAGTAAACCCCATCCATCTGAGCATTATAGCTTATGATATTTCTCAGGACAACCACATTTTCTCTTTTTGAATGGCTTTTCACCGCGCTCCGGCGTGTCCGCTCGAGGCGATGTGGCTGTTCGGTGCCATTTTTTTCACGAACGCTAACAAGCCTCTTTCGATTGTGTTTGCTTTTTCAAAGCTCTTCACACAGTTAGAACAACGACGCTGAATGCGAACCCAAGCGTGCATTATTTTCTCTGTGCTTTGACACAACCTGTGTTTAGTAAACAGCTTTCAAAAGTCCTGCGTGTATTTTCTCCAACAGCAAAATTGTGCATTTTTTACAGCCCATGGACGTCTGAATATGCTATTTAGAAACGTAACCTAACATTTAAGTGGTGAGGAAATTGCTAGGGCACTGAGCTGCAATCAAAACCCAAAAATGATATTGGTTAAGGGGACAGAGAAAAATAACATTTATAGCTGATATGTTGGGCAAGACTGACACTAACAAGAGTGTGTGAAGAAATACTGTAGCTTTGAATGGATTTAATAGACTGGTGTTACTACTGCTGAGATCTGGGGATCAGGGGTCCGAATCTCGTAGCTATCGGCCAGTTGGGCGTCTGAATGGACATAACCGGCTAACATCCAAACAGCCTAGCCATTGGGAGGTGCACTTGTAAGTGCGCTCTCAGTGCCATTCCCAGGCCTGGATTTAAATAGGAGGGTTGCGTCAGGATGGTAAGTCTGGTATGCAGGCCAGATTTGCTGTGGTGATTAACTGATTCATACTGGTCTCGGCCAAGATGGTGTCTGCATGGACGCCACTGGCTACTGTCCAAAGGGTGGCCGAAACAGCCTACCCATTGGAAGGCACACTTGTCAGTGTGCTCCCAGTGCTGGTCCCAAGCCCAGATAATAATAGTAGGGTTGCATCAGGAAGGGCATCCGGTGTAAAAACTGTGCCAAGTCCACTGTGGTGACCCCTAAATCCAGGAGCAGAATTTTCTTTACAGAGAAGAGAAATAAATAAATCATGACCTATCAAGATGGGCCTATCACATTTGAAAAGGCAGGGATACTCCCTGGATTGTTAACCATTAGACAATTTTTCTATGATTTTTGGAGGGAAGAAGGAATCAGAGTACCCAGGGAAAGCCTACATAGACACAAGAACCTAGCAGACATCTAACAAAGATGTGAGCAAAGACTCCAGCCCTCAGGACCCTGGAACTGTGCAGTTATGTACACTACAGGAAACACCATTCTGCTGCCATCTATACATTTTAGAGTGTCTAATTATACTTAAGTGGCCTCTGTGGATGTTTTAATGTATTTACCGTATATACTCAGCTTTACTAACTGCTTCATTCAGACCAGGATTGAATGTGCCGAACTTTATAACAGACAGTGACTATGGGTGAGACTTGAACCCAGTTCTCCAGAACCCTGGTGTTATGCAACCATGCCACACAATGGATCGTTCGGCTATAGAAGGATTACAGTCAACAGCCAGGTCATAAGAAACATCTGTACAGCTGCATAACATGGCTTTATGGGTGGGGTTCGCCTTGGAACTGCTCACCCAAAGCAGTTCCATCCCTAGACCAGGGTGGGTATACAGAAAACTAAAGGATGCTGGCATCACACACCAGTGGAAGACTGGACCAAACTGGACAGATTCAAGTGTGAGGACAAAGGAGCTGGAGAAACTTAGAGAGAAACCGTGATATATGGAAGATCTTCCACCTGCAGCAAATTAGCAGTCACAATCAAGACAAACTAGGATATCGATAATCTGCGCCTCTGTGCCCCCTCTGCAGACCAAAATGGCAAAGCAGAAGGACACGAATCCTAACGTCATGTTACACAGCCAGTCATATGACAGCAGTGCAATGCCTGAACTCATACACACACAAGTCATAATCTTTCATTCATATTCATATACTGTAAATCATCAAAACAGAAACAATCTGATCTACGTGACCCTGGCCACGGCACGGTTGTTGGTGCCAGACGGGCTGGTCTGTGTACGTCTGAAACTGCTGATCTTTCGAGTATTTTACCGCTGAAGTTTGCTCAATTATTTGACACTTAATGCATTTTTCACCCAAATTGCTGGTTTGCAGACCCACAGAATGGCATGTAAAGTAACACCAGACTGCTAATGTTGTTATTGTTACCATTACAGCACCAGGAATTAGACACATTTGCAAAGGTAGACCTCTGGGTGCTCATGGGAAAACGTAAATGAATACTCGTGAGCAGGAAACAGCTATCCTACTACACTGAACGCGGGCTTATACGTTTCAGAATAATGTTCCTTGACTTATACATGCGTTCTTAAAGAACAGAATGTGAAAGAAGGCTAGAAAAAGCTCAGCTATTCAGTTACACAGATTATAAAAACAGTCAAGATTTCACAGCATACCTTCACATTTCAATTCAGACTGATACGCACATTTTACACATAATACTTTAAATTATGTGAAGCACAAGGGCTGCAGTCCATTCTAAAGTGTTCATAACCGTGACCTAACCCTCAGAAGTGGTACAGCCCCCCCTCCACATAAGTTACATAAGAGATTCACAGTAAAGGGGAATGGAAAGAAGAAGAATAAAAGCCATGAGATGAATTTCAACTTCACTTTTAAATCCAACAAGTTCAATGGTATTATAATGAATAGATCCCAGAACCCAGTTTGCCACTGCCATTTTTCTTTTGATTATAAACACGACAAAAGAGCGGGCAGTGCAGTGGTCTAACACACTAGCCCACTATTTTTGAGGTCCGAATGCAAATCTCAGATGTGCTATCGACTGGCCAGGTACCTACACAAGCCTCTGTTGGCCTTTGCACAAGGGCAGCTAATCGCAAACGGTAATGCATGGCTCTCTCTGTACATGATCATGCGTTCAAATTCTGTGAGACCCCAGCAGGTGAAAAGTATTGGTTGGTGGCTGCGTGTGTGTCATTGGGGGTGTGTGACCGTCTGCGACCTTTATTGATCGGCCCTGAAATGTACATCAGCTGCGACTGTTGCGAAGAGACCCACAAAGAGCTGCGGTGGGTGGGCACACTTCAAAATCCCTACAATTAGATCCTAAGTTTAGACTGAACCACAGCCTTGTGTAAAAGAAAAGAGTCAAGATGTTTGAGCTGATTGGCTAAGAGCTGGACAATGACAATACACTTCACTGTGTATGATATAGGGTGTGTTCGAAAACCTAGTGAGCTCTCTACATAGACGCATTTTACGTCATCCTACGCGCGCTCCCGAGAAGGAGGCTGTTCGAAATCCTAGATGCCTTAATATGCTCACTAGTAAGGTATCTTAAAATTTCAATGCTATTTTGACTTAAGGACGAGGGAGCATTCGATGCAATCCCAGCATTCAGTGCGGTTTTTCTCACAGAAAAATAAAAAACATGGCGGACAGTGCGGATTAACGAACTGAGTTATTTTCAAATGTAAATAAGTTATAATTGATTTTTAATTTGTATAAAGGTGCACAAGTGTTTTTATTTGCAAATTCAGGCTCGTCAGTGAATGTAACCGTTTTCGGTACACGAAGGAAGATGTTAGTTGACATGCTAGCGAGTTGTGCCACCCTATCCCATTGGTTTGAATGGCTAACTGTGTTAGCTTATTAAGCAAAACCTGATTGAATCGCTGTCAAAGTAGTGCGTTTGAATAAACCTGCCTTATAAGTCAATGACTTATTAGAATCCTCTCTACTTAGGCAGCTACCTGTGAGGCAGTAAGCTCACTAGGTTTTCGAACACACTTATAGAAACATTAATGACTGTACTCATAGCAAAGCTGTGAATTTCACACAAATCCGCACTACGTGACAGGTGCAATCGAAGTCAGCAATAATTCTAAACCCTTAGCACACAGGCACTAATTTAATACATTCAAAACAATGCTGTAAAGCCAAAATCTGCACCCCTACCATCAGACGCCTTGCCTTTTGGAAGACAGTACTTCAATACAAACGTTGTAATATGTGAGTAATGTGACTATTTCACAATACGAATTCAATTGCATCATCGCCCAACATAAATGTAGGACTCTGTTGACCATGGCTATCAACTTTAACACAATCCTGTTGAACTAGTTTTGGTCAGAATTGTATCTAAATGTATTTAACTTTAATACCATAGTATTTCCAACATTTAGCTTCTTATTATCCAGTAAAGAATAAAGCCTTTTCACATGAAACTCAGTTTGATATTTTAATGGGTAGTTATTGAACTGCCAGTTACTGGTTAAAGAATTCAGCACGATTTTCTTCGCTAATATGGTATCATTATCTGGTATCCTAGTGCATTTGGAAGAAAATCACCCACCGAGTCATTCTTATTCACCTAGGGGCCATTCGGAGTAGCCAATCATCTTACTGGCAGGTTTTGGAAAGGTGGGAAGAAAACTCAATTACCAGTAACTAAAGTCTAGGATCAAATCAGGACCCTGAAGGACCTACTGCACCATTATACTGCACTGCTACATACCGTGTATAGTAAATCGTCACACAATTGTTGTAAACCTTATATTCTTTTCATATCATTCAACCTGATTGGTTGGACTCCTCACAGCAGGACAGATAAACAATGCACAATCCATCTAATGCATGATGTACAGCTGTCTAATTTGACATGTCAGAAAGGTCATGAATCAAAATGATGTCCATGATGCCTTGGCAGCTTTGTGGCCGGGTGTCCATTTGAGTATAATTGGCCCAGCTCTCTGGGTGGTCTCCCTCACTCCCATCAATCAATTAGGATGGGACTGTCTGAACACAGCAGACCTTTAAGTACAGATGGGTGTGGTCTTACTTTTGCTTTCAGATAAAGGTTCTGAGATATTCTGTCATGTTAGAATCTTGCTAACATTATCAGTAAAGATTATAAACAATTTGAAATGTGGTTTAAAATCTGTGGTATTTATTTTTACTAACTAGGAATGTAACGATGCACCACAATACAGTTAATAACCGATTCAAAAATTCCACGATTCAAATTGATTTGACATGTAAAATGAATCGATATTCACTTTAAACAGCAGAGGGCACTGGCGCTATTCACCTCGCCTGGTTGACGGCACTGGCGCTATATGCCTGGTTGCCAAATTCGGGGTTTTTCAGCCAAATTGGGCTTAATTCAAAATTGTTTTGCATAGTTTGTACCTACCTCAGAAATAAAAATGCATTCATTATTTAGATAAATAAAAGATAATCACAAATACAGTATTTTATTTTATTTTTAAGAAAAAATAATAAAAAGGAAACTTTGTCATCATTTGCCTTCAATTTCAGTTTAAAAAAATCGGGAAAAATCGTATTGTGAACCCAGTATTGTGAATCGCATCGCATCGTGGGTTGAGTGTATCGTTACATCCCTATTACTAACCACTTCACCCAGGTTGGATTTACAGTGTCAGGGTGATAATCCATTGTAGGTCAACACACACTGACACACACTCACTCATTCGCTTCTAAGTTCAATACACAGCAGCTAATCGACCTTGTTTGTGTTTTGGGAAGTGGGACAAGACCAGAGTATCCAGAAAAATAAAGCCCATGCAGAAATGAAGATTTCATGCAAAACTCCTGACAGACAGAGAACAGAGGTGAGGATAGAACCAAGGTCCCAAGATCCCATGTATACCAGCTGCACCACCTACCACTCAGGTTTCACATTTATTTTCAGCATCTTGTCATGTTAGCACACGTTGGCAATAAAGCTAGTGTTAGCAGTAAAATTGCCACTTATACCACTTATACATTTATATTCACATTCTTATTATACTTGAGTGCATTACAATAAACCACTTGGGGCGGCACAGTGGCTAAGTGGGTAGCACTGTCGCCTCACAGCAAGAAGGTACTGGGTTCGATCCCCAGGTGGGGCGGTCCGGGTCCTTTCTGTGTGGAGTTTGCACGTTCTCCCAGTGTCTGCGTGGGTTTACTCCGGGTTCTCCGGTTTCCTCCCACAGCCCGAAGACATGCAAGTGAAGTAAATTGGTGATACAAAATCATCCATGACTGTGTTTGATATAAGCTTGTGAGGTGTAATTAATCAGTTATATAAAGAAAATGATATGCTTCAGACTTTGCAGTAATAGTTTAGGGAAGGCCCTTTCTTGTTCCAGCACGTATGCGCCCCTGTGCACAAAGCAAGCTCCATAAAGACATAAAGAAAAGCTCAGTTGAAATGAAAGAAACTCCAGTGTCCTGCACAGAGCCCTGACCTCAGCCCCACTGAATAGCTTTGGAATGAACATCGACTGAGGTTCATCAGTTCAACAGGTTATATCGAACACAGTTACGGACAGTTTAGTGTCTCCAATTTACGTCTTTGGACTGTGGGAGGAAACCGGAGCACCCAGAGTAAACCCATGCAGACACGGGGAGAACATGCAAACTCCACACAGAAAGGACCCGGACCGCCGCACCTGGGGATCAAACCCAGGACCTTCTTGCTGTGAGGCGACAGTGCTACCCACCGAGCCACCGTGTCGCCCTTGAGGTCTTGTAAGAAAATTAGCTTTGTTGTTCTAGCTGAAACAATCACATAGGGGTCACTCTATTTTAATACCATTTGTTTTTTAAATGGGATGCCCAAACAAGCTCATGGTCAAGTGTCCAAATACTTTTGGCCATATAGTGTATCTACCTGGGTAAAACTAAAAATAAAGCAGAATTAAAAATAGGAGTAAACAATGGTATACAATCCATCCATACTTACATTTGCTTTAATGATTTGCTATATACATATGACATAAATGTGGTCCTGAAATTTCAAGTCATTGCAACAGTTATTTTTCTGTGAGGAAATAACAAAAACAACAACAAAAAACAGGCCCGCCATGAATGTGATGCTGCTGGAACATGGGTGACACCACCCACAGTCAAGGAAGCCGTACATCACCGTGGGCTTAAAGGCTGCCAGTCTAGAAAAAAGCTCTACTGCAAAACAGGCACATTAAAGCTTGACTGATTTTTGTTGTTGATCACATGGACAAAAAAAGCAGAAGACGGGGCCTATTTATATGCACAGAGCATAGAGCAGCATTCTTACACAACATACACTGTATGAATAAAGTATCTGGACACCTGATCATGAGCTTCTTAGTTGTTCTAATGACCTGACAGTATGATAAATACACATCTATACAAATTCAGCTGTGAGAAAAGCTACGCATGATAACTCCGCCACCTTCCAGTGGTGTAAACAGGGATTCGGTGGGGAGATCCTAAACCCAGCGTAGATAGGGGTACCCAGGGAAGCATAAAGAACTGAACAGAAAACAGTCCATGGCAGAAGGCCAAGCATGCTGGGCCCAAAATTTGTACCTAAACCCAGCGTAGATAGGGGTACCCTGGGAAGCATAAAGAACTGAACAGAAAACAGTCCATGGCAGATGGCCAAGCATGCTGGGCCCAAAATTTGTACTAGCGCACATGCCAGTCCACAGCCTAACCATAAGCATTCTGATATGACCCTGACATCAGGAAAAATGAGAACTTGCACTTTTTTCAGTGTAGTTCACTCATTCATTCATTTCCTTATCCGCTTATCCAATCAGGGACGGGGTGCCAGTCCATCGCAGGGCATACACACATACACACACACTCATACACACACCCATTCACCTATAGGGCAATTCAGTGTCTCCAGTTAACCTGACTGCATGTTTTTGGACTGTGGGAGGAAACCGTAGCTCCCACAGGAAACCCACGCAGACACGGGGAGAACATGCAAGCTACACACAGAAAGGACCCAGACCGCCCCACCTGCAGTTAATCTGTTTCTCTGCACGCTTTGTTAGCCCCCTTTCATGCTGTTCTTCAATGGTCAGGACCCCCTCAGGACCACTACAGAGCAGGTATTATTTGGGTGGTGGATCATTCTCAGCACTGCAGTGACACTGACATGGTGGTGGTGTGTTAGTGTGTGTTGTGCTGGTATGAGTGGATCAGACACAGCAGCAATGCTGATGGAGTTTTTAAACACCTCACTGTCACTGCTGGACTGAGAATAGTCCACCTAGCAAAAATATATCATATATAAAGGTCTAGAAGATGACCAAGTCAAAAAGCAGCAATAGATGAGCGATCAGCTCTGATTTTGGAAACATACTGAATACTGCTTTCCTCCCACAGCTTCTGGACTGTGGGATGAAACCGGAGCTCCCGGAGGGAACCCACGCAGACCAAATTAAAGAACATGCAAGCTCCACACAGAAAGGACCCAGACCGCCCCACCTGGGGATCGAACCCAGGACCTAAGGGAAGTACAGAGAACTGAATAGAAAACATGTTCGGCCCAGAATTTTTACTAGCACCCATGCCAGTCCAAAGCCTAACAATAAACATTCTGATATGACCCTGACATCAGGAAAAATGAGAACTTGCACTTTTTTCCAGTGTAGTTCACCAGTATTCGGTATGTTTCCAATTTAAACTCACCAACGTCTTCGAAATAAGTTTATAAATAGATGTACCACTTCAGAGCCGGGCAGAGTGGGATATCATTTTCTCTGGTTAAACAATTCTTACCCTACCTTATTTTTACAGTTTCCTCATTTTAAAAATAGGCTGTTTATAGCAGCTTTGAACTCACCACAAGAGTTTAACTTCCAGATGTGGACCACATTGGGACGTTTTCTCCCCCCGCTAGGGATTTTTTTAAAGCTGTTGACTCATTTTATTCTTTACTCTTGAGGTCAAATGCAGACTAAACACTAAAAACTGGCACCTTCATCAACTTCGATTTGTAAAAGCATGTGTTTTATATCCAGGGCTAGTGATGATTCCTTTGTAGACAAATCCTGCAGGAATCCAGGAATGTAATGAACTAACAGAAGGCATGTACGCCTGATGACTGGTGTACTGTATTGCTCACTCTCTCTCTATTGTCTCTAGCTCTCTCACCCACATTCGCAACAAAGCAGCTGCAAGACAACATCAACATGTCGACACCCTACAGAGCTCAACAGAGAGAAGCAGGGCGTATAAGAAGCGGCGGGATGGAGAATTAGA
This sequence comes from Trichomycterus rosablanca, assembly GCF_030014385.1. NCBI lineage: Eukaryota > Metazoa > Chordata > Actinopteri > Siluriformes > Trichomycteridae > Trichomycterus > Trichomycterus rosablanca. Next base: position 26,122,355 of record NC_086003.1, on the reverse strand, counting down.
CTGACAGGTGCAGTTGCGCTCGATAGTTATCAACATTGTTTAATATTTCTTTTATTGTGATGCATCAGCAAAATCTCACCAGTTACTGACAACTGCTGAATAAATAAAAAAGAGTGCAGTCTGGGTGAGCAATTTTCGTTAAATTATAGTGAGATATTTAAAGACTTGGAAAATATGTGTAAAGACACACATGGGAAAACTTCACTTTAGATTCCAGATGCTTTGATAAAACAGCCTGAATTTTAAAGTAGTTGTACGGAAGCCACGAGTGGAAAGAATCCTAAAATTAAGCCCATCAGACGTCTGTGGTAAGACTTAAAAACTGCTTTACATCATACACCGAAGAGTCAAAATGTTAAGACTACCCGCCCGTGGTCCCGTGATATCTGGTAGAAGATCGTTACCATCACGTCCTTTAACTTCTGACCTTCTTCTATTGCTCTGATGTCTAGTTCTGATGTTTGCATACCTGTTGTAGGTGCTTGTGACAGTGGACATGAAATATCATGGTCACTCTGAATGGCCTGCAACTAATCAGTCTCATGAACAGAAGGGTTTGATGCAATATTTGTTGAGGGACATGTTCCCCATCACCAGGATTACAAAGATCAGCCATTAGCCACTGTCGATGGTCACTCAGCACAGATGTCTATGGGATACTTTAGGGATACTTCAACCCACTCGTCTGGGCATATCAATTTGGCCTTTAAGAAAATCACTCAGGTCTTTATGAGTAACTACCATTAACCATTAACATTTATTATATATTCCTGACCGTAAGATGTACAATTTTTATCCATTTCAGGTAATGGTCCTAATGTTTTGGATTATCAGTGTATACACAACTCTTTGACTAACATGGCAGAACCTTTTCAGTGGTGGTGTGTTAGTGTGTGTTGTGCTGGTATGAGTGGATAAGACACAGCAGCGCTGCTGGAGTTTTTTAATACCTCACTGTCACTGCTGGACTGAGAATAGTCCACCAACCAAAAATATTTAGCCAACAGCGTGCTGTGACCACTGATGAAGATCTCAAAGATGACCAACTCAAACAGCAGCAATAGATGAGCGATCGTCTCTGACTTTACATCTACAAGGTGTACTAACTAGGTAGGAGTGTCTAATAGAGTGGACAGTGAGTGGAGACGGTATTTAAAAACTTCAGCAGCGCTGCTGTGTCTGATCCACTCATACCAGCACAACACACACTAACACACCACCAACATGTCAATGTCACTGCAGTGCTGAGAATCATCCACCACCTAAATAATACCTGTCTGTAGTGGTCCTGTGGGGTCCTGACCCATGAAAAACAGCATGAAAGGGGGCTAACAAAGCATGCAGAAAAACAGATGGACTACTGGACTACAGTCAGTAATTGTAGAACTACAAAGTGCTTCTATATGGTAAGTGGAGCTGATAAAATGGACAGTGAGTGTAGAAACAAGGAGGTGGTTTTAATGTTATGGCTGATCAGTGTATACAATCAAAACAAGTCAGGGATAAGGGTCTTGCTTCTGGCCCCGACAGTGCCAACCTGCCAGTGATGGGGTTTTGAACAAGCAGCCCTCCATCTGCTAGTTTAGTACCTTAACCGCTGAGCTACCACTGCTTTTCAAATCATATAATCAGCAAAACAGTTTGAAATTCAGAAATTCCCAGTATTTGACGCTGCTGAAAAACAAGTTACACATTTGTGAAACTGCCCGTGTCAATTACTTTGTATAAAAGGTCAGATTCCCTTGACTTTGAATTTGAAGCACATGCTTAGAAGATTTTGAATAGGTGGATTTGATCGACGCTTTAGTTGCTTAAGTTAGGAAGATTGCAGCCATTGTTCACCTTATAATACTAAGAATTCATGTAGATTTAACTTTCCACTTAAACTGTTCTGCTGATTCTATGTTTGTAACAAAAACCTTGTTAATAAAAATGCAAAATAGTGTTCACAAATACTATTTTAACCCCCCAAACCACCCCACCCATCCATGTATGAGATCCAGCTTAAATGTACTTTAACAGTAGGGATAACCCTAAAACCCCTAAATTTAAATGAAAAGAAAGAAGTTTAACCATTTATTTATGACACAGCAAGACAGGGACTAACAGACCCATAATAAATGTGGGCGGGGGTGTAGAGTAGACAATAGCGGGGGGTTGTAGTTAATTCCCTTTCTTTTCCCTCCAAAACACCAATGCATGTATGGCTCATCCCAACCGTGCACCAGTTACCAAAATGTTAGCAGATAGACAAACAAGTCTGCAAGGTCTAGCTGGTTATTGAGTGCATGGGTATCAGTGAATTAAAGTGCCAAGTTAATACCAAAGTATAAAAGGTATTGATAGTAACTAAGATTCAATTCATATCAAAACACAAACTTAAAAACACTCACTTGCACTCAACTCTCCTATGCAGGTTTGTTTCCATTCATTGAGGTCAGGTTGGTAATTACCTTCTCTTTGAGGCTCTGTGTATGAGTCTTAAATCCAGAACTGATATGAGGTCCATTACCAGTAAGCAAAGATAAATTGTCAATTGTAGCCAGCTATGATAATGCTGTAAACTCTGTTTATCTTATTCTTCCTTTATGTTACCTGGTAGGCAATAACTCACAATAGCCTCCTAGTGGCAGGACGAACTGATAATACCAACATTGGTATAACCCAACACTCACTCTCACTTTCTTAACCGCTTATCCAATTAGGGTCCCGGGGGGGGGGGGCGGTGCTGGAGCTTATCCCAGCTTTTCAATGGGCGCAAGGCACACAGTAACACCCTGGACACACACACACATTCATCTATAGGGCAATTCAGTGTCTCCAATAAACCTGACTGCATGTTTCTGGACTGTGGGAGGAAACCCACACAGACACAGGGAGAACATGCAAACTCCGCACAGAAAGGACCCGGACCGCCCCGCCTGGGGATCGAACCCAGGACTTTCTAGCTGTGAGGCGACAGTGCTGCCCACCGAGCCACCGTGCCACGCTATAACCCAACATAATCATTTTTATTAAAAAATATTACAATTATGTTTTAATTTCTCTCCCCTAAGGTACTTAAAACATCTCCACTAGCAGAGGCCATATAGAGGTGCAAGTAGCTTAGTGGTTGAGGTACAGGACTAGTAATTGAAAGGTCATTGGTTCCAGCCTGACATCTGCCAGGTTGTCACTGCTGGGTCCTTGAGCAAGGCCCTTAATCCTCGATTGCTTGCAATGCATACAGTCACAATTGTAAGTCGATTTGTATACAAGCACCTGCTAAATGCTGAAAATGTAAATACTATCTTAATAAAGGTTTAATTGCTGGTGAAAAGTAATTAAATTAGATTTAATAAAGCCATAATATTCTGACACCTTACAGCCTTATCTGGAAATACTATAATGATTGAAATACTTAACAAATTAAAGTGGTATTTAGTGTAAAATACCTAAAGGCTTCATGCTGGTGTTGAATTTAGGACAAATTTTTGATGATTCATACCAACCAGGCTATGTTGGCATATACAAAGCTACACTAAAAGCAACCCGTACATTACATACAATATAGTTCTTGAGTTTGAATGAAACCAATTTCAAATATGAAGAGAGAATAACCATCATTATGCAGCCTCCTCTATAATCCTCTATCCTCCATAATGAGGTTCATCATACAGACTGTGATCCTGTGCCAACAGCGCCCCTTGTGGAGAAACGTCTACCCACTAACCTTGAGTTAGTATGTAAGTTGAAAGTGCTTTCTATCTCAGCACATATGGTGCTGAATTATGGAAGAAAACAACACACAAGCAGTTATCCACATCCTTAGTAGCACAGTGTAGACAGGCAAACTGCAGCAGTAAAAGAACTATAAGGCTTCTACACTTAAAAGAGAAAAGGATCTCATTTATAGGGGTCATTGAATGGTTAATATTCCTAAATGATGTGTAAAGTACTCTCGAGCTGTAAGAAAAATATAAAATGCTCCTTGATGCTTCAGAGGATGGAATGCACCCCTTAATTTGTTGTACAGTTCTTGGAAATGAAAATGTGTTCACTATATGTCTGTGCTGTAGGGTTTGACATAGAAGCTGTGGAGATTTTTTCCCATGGGGCCAATTTTGAGTCCAGTAGGGTTGTATTTTTAAACAAAGTCTCCTTGAATAGTTCCTTAAGATTGTTTATTCTTCAATAGTTCTTCTGATGGCTCATCTAAAAAGTTTATAAGGTTCCTCGCACCCCAGAATTATTTCTACAGGAAGAACTGGGAGTATCTTTCATTAACTCTATGTGTACAGTTCTACATAGCATCTTCATGAAAATCTACATAGGATGAATCTGAATAACCTAGGGTTCTACTTAGGCTTGGAAGGGCTACATAGTGCATTACTGGGTTTACCAAAAGTCTTGAATTAGAAGAACTTTAGGGGGCTCTCTAAATAGATCTTAGGATAGTTAACAGTTCTCTGTAGAATTATTTCTACTGGAAGAACTGGGGAGTATCTTTCATTAACTCTATGTGTATGGTTCTACAAGGCATGTTTATTAAAAGCTCCATAGGATGAATCTAAATAACCTAGGGTTGTACTCAGGATTTTAGGATATAAGGGCTACTTTAATGGGTTTATCAAAAGTCTTGAATTAGAAGAACTTTAGGGGGCTCTCTAAATAGATCTTAGAAAAGTTAACAGTTCTTGGTAGAGGGTTTTCAACTAGTAAGACTGGAGAGGATTCTTCTACAAACTTCTGTTTAGATTTATCACTGCACCTTCATGGGGTTTTCCAGAGGAATCAATCTGAAGAACCAAAGGCTCTACTTAGAGAAAGTTTCTTTGGATGGTTAATGATTCTTAGTAATCTGTATTACAGAAAAAGCTTCACCTTCATTGACTTCTCCAAGGAGATAAATGTTTAGTACATTTTATTAACGTTTTAACGTTTGTTTTTCTTTTTTTCAGCTGGTTATGAGTTTTTTGGTAGAATGATTTCTACTGGACACACTGGAAAGGATCTTTCTTCAACCCTCCATAGCACAATCATTGCTTTCCCCAACAGAGTAGTTTCATTACATTATATATATAATATAATATTGATGTCCTACTTTATAAAGATTGTATTTGGCCCCTTCTTTTGACATACTTCGTTGTTTTGGATCTTTAAGCAACTGAATACAAAACAAACAACCCATTGGATTATTATTGGATCTCGATAAATAATATCTGCTTGAAGGTATGGGGAGGGTCTTTCCTCTAGATGAACCCATAGTTTAAGAACCCCCAGTGCTTCCAAAAATATTATTATTTTGGAGAAGGTTCTGGTGGAATTATTTCTACTGAAACAAAACAAACAACCCATGTAATAAATAAAAATTAATTAATAAAACTAGGGTGCTGCTTGGAAAACAGTTATATGGATGTTAGCCAGTTCTTGGTAAAATAAATTCAATCCTATGTGGTTCTACACAGCAACTTCAAGGGTTCCTCTGGAGGAACGACTCTGAAGAACCTATGGTGCGACCCAATAATGTGTTATGATGATTACTGGCTCTCGATAAATAATATCTGCTGGAAGGTATGGGGAGGGTCTTTTGTATAGCATCTTCATGAGCTCCCATAAAGCTTGAGAACCCATAAAGCTTCCAAAAATATTATTATTTGGAGGAGGTTCTGGTGGAATTATTTCTACTGAAAGGATACAATAAAGATATTTTGCTTTGCTCCATCAACGAACCCTTTCACCTCCAACAATCATTTACTAAACCAGCTTGGAGTTCTTGGAGTACAAATGAACATCCAAAAGTTCCTAAAGTGTCCGGCTGGCAGAAGTTGCGCCCATCACACCCATCACACCCATCCTCTCTAATCATGCCATCCCATCGCATCTTACCTGCATGTGGAAGCAGCAGCACGGTGCAGATGAGAATCCGTATCTGAAGCATCGCACTCTCTCGGTCCGGGATGAATCAGAACGCAGTGAGAATCAGAACGCACGCGCCGCCAGGTATTCTCGGTGTTTCCAGGTTATTTTGGGATGAATCGGTGAGCAGAGCGCGAGCGGATCCGCGCGGGAACACAGCACACACACAGTACACTCACGCGCACGCACTGAGAGGAGAGCGGGCAAGTGGAATGAGTGGCGCGCACAGCTGCCGAGCACGCGCTTCTCCGGGATCCATCCGCCAGTGCGCATGCCTCGGATTACAGAGCAAAAAAGCAGTGCGCGCGGATGGATACAGCGGCGGATGGCGCGGATTTAAGGCGGTAATTTACATTTAAATTTTTGGCATTTAGCAGACGCTTTTATCCAAAGCGACTTACAGTACAGTAACAATATATTGTCTAAGAAATTAAGGGTTAAGGGCCTTGCTCAAGGGCCCAACGGTTTGCGACCTGGCAGTGGTGGGGCTTGAACCCACAACCTTTTGATTACTAATCCAGAAGAACCTAGAGTTCAGTGGTGGGGCTTGAACCCACAACATTTCGATTACTAATTCAGTACCTTAACCACTAAGCTACAACTTCCCATGACTGAACATGATTTGAGCAATTGAGGGTCGAGGGCCTTGCTCAAGGGCCCAACAGTGGCAACTTGGGGGTGGTGGGGCTTGAACCCACAACCTTTTGATTACTAATCCAGTACCTTAACCACTAAGCTACAACTGCCCATGACTAAACATGATTTGAGCAATTAAGGGTCGAGGGCCTTGCTCAAGGGCCCAACAGTGGCAACTTGGCAGTGGTGGGGCTTGAATCCACAACCTTCTGATTACTAATATTGTACCTTAACAATTAAGCTACAACTGCTCACGCCTCCTCCAACCCATGCGCAGCCCTTAACGGAACCCTTTTTCACTTATGCACTCAGCACAGGCCAGTCAGGGTCTTTACTCAGTGTTTGAAGACCCCACCCACATAGTCCGGTCATCCCGCCCTAGCAGAACCTGCTGCATGCACTGCCAATTATGCCCGCTAGATGGCACCCAGTCAACCAGTGGCACCGCCTAGTTTTGAACCGAGGAGTTCAGAATCTCGGCACTGATGTGCTAGCGGAATATCCCGCTGTACGTTTATTTTTATTAACAGCTTAACATCTATTTAACAAAGCTGTTCAATTGAAAGTTGGTCTTTTAGTTTTTGCAATGGTAGTCCCAGTTTTAAAGAAAAACAATACAAAGACAACTGTTCCCATACTGGGAGTCAAAAAAACAGGAATCCTTGCTGCTAGACCATTTACATTTTTGGCATTTAGCAGAAGCCTTTATCCAAAGCGACTTACATTACAGTTACAGTATACAGTTTGAGCAGTTGAGGGTTAAGAGCCTTGCTCAAGGGCCCAACAGCTGCAACCTTTTGATTTCTAGTCCAGTACCTTAACCACTACGCTACGGCTTGCCTAGACCACATGGGACACTACTTATGAAGCCTACACAATTGCCAAAGATAACAATCATCATGGGCCATTAATCAAGGGGAGCGTAATTGGCATTATATGATATGTTATTCTGCCTAAAAAATGCAGATTGAATTGAATTGGTGGTGGCTATAGCCTGTGTTTATATGTGTTAAGTAAAAACTAAAAGGCTTTTATTTCAAATTCAGTAAAAGTTAAGAAATTGTATTTAACATTCAAGTAATGTTCGTGCATACGTTAACAGCATGGAGGAATGACAATAAGCTTGTGGGCTGTAATGACATCCTGCAGAGTGTATATGCATGCCTGAGAGAATGCACAGACATTAATAATGTATGCATGAATTTTGTAAGCAATTGTTTTTCACCATGGAGGTTAACAAAGCATTTCCTTAACATGATTTTCTAAGCCTGTGATTTGATTAAAAAGCTATACATCTATCTCTTACCAGTTACAAATGTACTTGTATAAATCTACTCTATAATATGAAGCTGTAAAGAGGAATGTGCTTCTTTAGTATATGAACACAGTGTAGGTACTATAGCAATACTGATTAAAATCAATATATTAATTATGAATGTAAGCTGAGTGACAAAGAAAATGAAAACACAGAATCATGTTCACCAATTTCATCAGTTAACTGATAAATTATATATAAAGTCCTACTTTATAAACATTTTATTTGGCCCCTCTTTTGACAATTATTTTAGATCTTTAAAGAAAACTGAATTCAAGACAAACAACCCAAGTAAACACAATACTATTATTTATTAATTTATTCATTTAAAGCAAAAAAATATTAAACACCAACTGGCCCAAAATGATCTGGCACATTGGTTAATTAATGAACCAATTATACTAATCGAATTGATCATTGCATTCCATTAGACTACACCAACCATAGCTAAACATCACTTAAATAGAACCTTTCCATCAATGTGAAGTAGTTAAATTGTTCTCAACAAGCAGCACACTATGCATCAAAGCATGTTCCAAAAGAGATGAATAATATTGTTTTGCAATATTGGTTACAAAACCATTTTAAAGGCTCTGGGACTTAAGCGAACCACAGTGAGAGCCATGAAATCCAAATAAAGAAATCCAGGTACACTCATCTATAAAGTTTCAAAAGAACCTAAACAAACATCTAAGGACCTTCCAGCATTTATAATTCCATTATTATAAAGTAAGTGAGAAAATGGTATTCATTGAGTTAGTTTTAGCCTGAAAACTACTGCTAACCATTACAACATAAATTATCGTCTAATATTCTCCAGAACCCCCAAGCTGTAACAAATATAGGACTAGGACGAGACAAGAGCGGGCGGACACACTCACGGAGCTGTTTAACAAAACGTTTAATAATAACAAAACAAGACAAACTAACACAAGACCTAAGCTAAGCTAAGATAAATGCTAATTGCTAAACACATGAAACGAGAACCTAAACAAACCTAAACCCTATGCTAAGCTATCACAAAACATGAACAAGACTACTAAACCTGGACATGACAAACCAAACATGAGCGAACAGACAGGAGTAAACGGACAGTAGCAAACAGACAGGAGCTAGTAGGAACAAACAGAAACAAACAGGAGCTAACAGGGCAAACAGAAGCTAACAGGAACTAAGAAACAGACAAACCAATATCACTAGCCAAGTTAAAGTCAAGGCAAACCAAACCGACAGGACAATGCTAATCAAAATAGTCCCCACTGGCGGCCCCTCAGCTGTCCTCTTATATGCCTGTGGGTAATTACCCAGAGACCAATTACAGTGAAGGGGCGTGGCTTCAGCCTGTGCTCCTGGAGAGAGGGGCATGGCACATACACAAACTCCAGGAGCATAGACAGGCTGGATACGTGACATAAGCATATTGGTATAATGATCTGTGAACTTTCAAGTTGACATGGACTTTTTGGTAGATATGGGACCTGTTTAATTAAGTCTAAGACAGAATTTCACAATGAGAACACCATACCAACAGTCAAGGATGATGGTAATAGTGTGATGGTGTAAGGATGCTTTGCTGCTTCAATGCCTGGGCAACTAACCATAATTTATCAAATCTCCTTGCTAACAGAAGATCTGAAGCTCCAGCCCAAACAGTTCATGCAGGACAATAATCAACAGCAAAAGCGCAAGTACAACTCAAAAGAATGGCTCAAAAAAGTGTTTGGGGTAACCTAGTAAACGTAGTCCTGTCTTCAACCCTACTAAGATGCTGTAGCAGGGCCTTAAACAGGCCGGTTTATGTTTGGAAGGAAATGGGATAAAGTTCTTCCACACTGATGTGAAAGACTGATCTGCGGTTATTGAAAACAAATAGTTCTAAAAACAAGTAGTTTTAAAATACAATTTTCACAATAAATGTGTTGGGACGGTGGCTCAGTGGGTAGCACTGTTGCCTCACAGCAAGAAGGTCCTGGGTTCGATTCCCAGGCGGGTCGGTCCGGGTCCTTTCTGTGCAAAGTTTGCATGTTCTCCCCTTGTCTGTGTGGGTTTCCTTCCACAGTCCAAAAACATGCAGTCAGGTTAATTGGAGACACTGAATTGCCCTATAAGTGAATGGGTGTGCGTATGAGTGTGTGTGTGTATATGTGTGTCTGCCCTGCAATGGACCGGCGCCCCGACCAGGGTGTTACTGTGTGCCTTGCACCCATTGAACCCCCCCGCAACCCTAACTGGATAAGCGGTTAAGAAAGTGAGTGAGTGAATAAATGTGTTGCAAGGCCAATTCCATTTAATACAAGAAATGGTCGTTTAAATCTTGTTTTTCTTGTTTATTTGTCTTGTAGTACACTTGTATGTTGATCTAAAACATCTAAAAAATAAAGGAATAGCAGCGCCCTTGAAAAAACTTGAAATTTTTTTATTACAAAAATACCTAAATACTAAAGATTTTATCTGAAAAATAGAGGAACCATTTTCCCCTTACACTGTTTTTAATGCTGGAATGAACTGTTCCTGTTTTTTTTGTAGAAACTTTAGAAACTTTAGATGTGCGATGGTACCTAAAATAGACATGCCCGCTGTGCCTCTGAACTTGTTGTACTTTGTTAATTACAGCCTCTGTTGGAAACTGTATCAGCTTTGAATATTGCTATTAATCAGAAATGTACAAGCAGAAGAAACGATAGATCATCCAGACTAGACATAATGACATTTACACAGTGTTTAGATGATTGTATTTCATGCATATGCGTCATTGAAGATACAATGATCGGCTTATTAACTATTGTCTTTGGGGAAAAGATGTTGTTTGGCTTTTTAGGGCTTAATTCCACATTATTGATTTGGCACAGTTTTTACGCCGGATGCCCTTCCTGACACAACCCTACCTACTTACCCGGGCTTGGGACCGACACTACAATGCACTGGTTTGTACATCCTAGCGGTTAGGTACCTATAGGAAATCTTTTGCATGTTTTTGGACTGTGGGAGGAAACCAGAGTACCCGAAGGAAACCCACGCAGAATCGAACCCAGGACTTTCTTGCTGTGAGGCGACAGTTCTACCCGTTTAATTATTGCATTGTACTATACATGTAGTATATAGTCAAGCAAACAACAGAACCCCAATTTGAGTCCTATCTACCGCCTGTAATGCAACTAAGACCTGGTTGCTCAACATCATTATTGTTCATTAACGTTGGCAGCAACCAGGTAAAAAGAAAAAAAAAAAAACAGGTTCTATATGATAATATGGTCGTGATATTTGGTGTAACTGGTGCAACCGTCCAATGACGATTTGTAATCTAGTTGTACTAACAGAAATATTTAAGGTGTGCCCCAGGTACACAATTCTTAAAAAGCTTCTTCACCTTCATCAGACTCATTGACTAAATCTTCTCAGCCAACAGGTAGAATTAACACATGTGCAGTAGCTGACCACTTCTTTTTAACTTGCACGGTTGGCAGGTTCATATGGAGATCTGTATCATTCACTGAGAGTCACACACTGATCCCCATTATCCCCCGTCTCACTGTGCAGGTGCCACCGATCAGACAGCAGGGGTCGTAATTGCAGCAGTCATGATGAAATCCCCTCCGGCATTTCCACCCTCGGTTGAGCCAAGCATTGTCCGTATATGTGTCCAGCCTGCCGGTAGTAGAGCTGAGATTCGAACCACTTTATTTTTTTAAGTATAGTGTCTACATAGTCGGCACGGTGGCTCGGTGGGTAGCACTGTCACCTCAGAGCAAGAATGTCCTGGGTTCAATCACCAGGCGGGGTGGTCCGGGTCCTATCTGTGTGGAGTTTGCATGTTCTCCCCGTGTCTGTGTGGGTTTCCTCCGGGACCTCCGGTTTCCTCCCACAATCCAAAAACATGCAGTCAGGTTACACTGGAGACACCGAATAGGTGTGCCCTATAGGTGAATGGGTGTGTGTATGAGTGTGTGTGTGTGTGTGTATGTGTGTCTGCCCTGCGATGGACTGCCGCCCCGTCCAGGGTGTTACTGTGTGCCTTGCTCCCCCCAAACATCCCTAATTGGACAAGCGGTTCAGACAGTGAATGAGTGAGTGTCTACATAGTTATCTGTTTACATCTTTAATAATATTTACAAGTACGAGTCAAAATCTGAAGTGGATTTAAGTATAACAAAGTGGTTAAACACTTGTATCTGTAGCACTTGCACTTCAACGTTGCTCAAATTATACATTGAACATCTCATACAGTTTCACCTTGTATAATGTTTGTACCTCTGTGCATGTTAATTTAGACTTTTCCTGCTCTGTATAAACATGACAGCAGGAGCGTATCAACAGCACCTGCAGGCGAGGAATCACCGACCCACCATCAGCAACCACACAGTGATGAGGAGCTGTTAATGAATGATGACCTTCTTCTGGACCTCTTCATCTGTGTCAGCTAATGAGACTGTACAGGTAACAGTGCTGGCTGAGAAATCAAGTGCAACTGATTACATAAATCAGGTTTACTAATTGCATAATTACAATAATATGATCATTAATATAATAAATAATTATACTGGATGAAGTATAGACTTGGCTGTAGCATGCAGATAATAAAAAAGAATAATCAGAGCTTTACTGCTGAAGTAATGGATGTTAAACTTGAGCCTTGTGATTATAAGCTCTTTATGACTTCTGATCTACACCAACAGTCGTAATCAATGCTAACAATTGCATAAAGACAAGCATACACTGACCAGGCATAACATTAAAACCACCTCCTTGTTTCTACACTCACTGTCCATTTTATCAGCTCCATTTACCATATAGAAGCACTTTGTAGTTCAACAATTACTGACAGTAACCCATCTGTTTCTCTACATGCTTTGTTAGCCCCCCATGCTGTTCTTCAATGGTCAGGACTCTCCTGGGACCACTACAGAGCAGGTATTATTTATTAATTATTTATTATTATGTGTGTTGTGCTGGTATGAGTGGATCAGACACAGCAGCGCTGCTGGATTTTTTAAATACCGTGTCCACTCACTGTCCACTCTATTAGACACTCCTACCTAGTTGGTCCACCTTGTAGACGTAAAGTCAGAGACGATCGCTCATCTATTGTTGCTGTTTGAGTTGGTCATCTTCTAGACCTACATGCCCACAGGGCGCTGTTGGCTGGATATTTTTGGTTGGTGGACTATTCTCAGTCCAGCAGTGACAGTGAGGTGTTTAAAAACTCCATCAGCGCTGCTGTGTCTGATCCACTCATACCAGCACAACACACACTAACACACCACCACCATGTCAGTATCACTGCAGTGCTGAGAATGATCCATCACCCAAATAATACCTGCTCTGTGGTGGTCCTGGGGGAGTCCTGGCCATTGACGAACAGCATGAAAGGGGGCTAACAAAGCATGCAGAGAAACAGATGGACTACAGTCAGTAATCGTAAAACTACAGTGCTTCTATATGGTAAGTGGAGCTGATAAAATGGACAGTAAGTGTAGAAACAAGGAGGTGGTTTTAATGTTATGGCTGATCAGTGTCTATACCAGCACACATGTACATGCAGGTATTAAAGCAGATATAATGCTCCCCTACCTGGGTCTATTTCTTATATATGACATTTGGTTTTAATGAAAAAACACCTGGGCCTTCTGTGTGCTTTCTCTGAATCTGATTATCATATTATAAGTAATGAGGTACGGAACAGTCGATGAAAAGTACATGACGTGGTGGTAGTATTCGAGATTTGCCATTGGTATTCTGGTTTTTATTTTACTTAGTACCCGTAGAGAAATGGCTGATTCAGAAATGGATGTGAAAAGAGACAAAAACATTTCCTTCCTGTCTTCAGAGATAGTGAATATGGTGAATATCCTCGAAGCAATGAGTCGAAATGTGCAGAATGCACGCATGAATCTCCAAGCTAATGATGTTCGCACTATGACAGACTTACGCAGAGCTCCTCTAAATTTTGCAGCCTTCTCAAAGCCCGGAAAATTACTTTGCAAAATCGAGAACTGGTGATTTTTCCCAATTAAAGGCTCATTTTATGGCAAAATGCCGCCCAACCAAGTTGCTCAAATTAAGCTCTTTGTGAGCTAATTACCTGTCAGACGGAAATCAGCCAAGAAAGTGAGCGAGCGAACATTCCCAAAATCTAAAAGCAATAAATGTCTAAGTGACTATCAGCAAGCCAGTGAGCAATGGACAAAAAGAGCAAGGCAATAATATGCTTTCATTGTAGCCATAAGTCACCATCCCTGACAGCATGCTAATTAAAATGAATTATACAGGGATGGGCATAACGGGGCAGCTATTTCTTGCCGAGAGCAGAGCGTCGGGTATTTTGCTGGTACTCACTGGGCTGTGAAAGCAAAACCATCTGACTGCATTCCCCTGCCACTCCTGTGTATGCATCCGTTCTGCTTAGTCATTCATTGCTCGCATATGAAAACCTCAGCTGAGGATGTTGTTAAAAACCATACAGCCATGTCAAGTGCTCTATATCTAAAACTGGCATCTCTAAATATGTGGAAACTCTTATGTCCTTGGTTTAAAAGGAAGGAATGAAGGTAAGAGTAATGGATTCTGAAAAAAAACAAGGATACTCTGCTCCTTTAATCTAATAAATACATGCTGTAGCATGGCTCATCTGTTAAATGAAATCAGCAGTGAGTTACATTAAGAGTCGTGTCCTTCTGCATTGCCATTTTGGCCAACAGAGGGGGCACGGAGGCACAGCTGATTGATGTGTCAGTTTCTCCTGCTCCTCATAAGTGTTCATTCACTCCAGTTCTTCTATACAGTAGATATCACGGTTTCTCCTTCTCCATTTATTCAGCTCTTTTGCAAAAGTATTCACACCCCACCAAATGCATACGTGCAGGGACAATATCACATTTCTCACTAAAAGTACTCAACCCCCACATACTTCTGAGCTGCAATTATGCTCACATTTCTCCAGGGAATACACCTCTCTAGTTATGATTAGTATCTCTTACCCTGCTGTGGGTGTGTCTAAAACTCTCACAGTGTTTATTTATACTTATCCGGTAGCAGGTTATATTAGATTATCTGGTTTTGTATATATCATTTTTTAATAAATACTGTACATGTACTAGTGATCCTAACCCGTGTCTCAGTGCTCCCTTATAAATATCATTTACACTTATGGTATAATACACTGATCAGCCATAACATTTAAACCACCTCCTGGTTTCTACACTCACTGTCCATTTTATCAGCTCCACTTACCATATAGAAGCACTTTGTAGTTCTACAATTACTGACTGTAGTCCATCTGTTTCTCTACATACCTTTATAGCCTGCTTTCACCCTGTTCTTCAATGGTCAGGACCCCCACAGGACCACTACAGAGCAGGTATTATTTAGGTGATGGATCATTCTCAGCACTGCAGTGACACTGATATGGTGGTGGTGTGTTAGTGTGTGTTGTGCTGGTATGAGTGGATCAGACACAGCAGTGCTGCTGGAGTTTTTAAATACCGTGTCCACTCACTGTCCACTCTATTAGACACTCCTACCTAGTTAGTCCACCTAGTAGATGTAAAGTCAGAGACGATCGCTCATCTATTGCTGCTGTTTGAGTCGGTCATCTTCTAGACCTTCATCAGTGAACACAGGACGCTGCCAACGGGGCGCTGTTGGCTGGATGTTTTTGGTTGGTGGACTATTCTCAGTCCAGCAGTGACAGTGAGGTGTTTAAAAACTCCAGCAGCGCTGCTGTGTCTTATCCACTCATACCAGCACAACACACACTAACACACCACCACCATGTCAGTCACCGCAGTGCTGAGAATGATCCACCACCTAAATAATACCTGCTCTGTGGTGGTCCTGTGGGGGTCCTGACCATTGAAGAACAGCATGAAAGGGGGCTAACAAAGCATGAAGAGAAACAGATGAACTACAGTCAGTAATTGTAGAACTACAAAGTGCTTCTATATGGTAAGTGGAGATGATAAAATGGACAGTAAGTGTAGAAACAAGGAGGTGGTTTTAATGTTATGGCTGATCAGTGTATGCTATATATTTAGTTGGTATTATTTGACGTACTAAGCTAGTCACTCTACGCATTATACACATATTTGATTGAAATTGTATGCTTTAATTCACATGTATGGGTGGCACAGTGGCTCGGTGGGTAGCACTGCCACCTCACAGCAAGAAGGTCCTGGGTTTGATCCCCAGGTGGGGCGGTCCGGGTCTTTTCTGTGTAGAGTTTGCATGTTCTTCGTTCTTCGTGTCTGTGTGGGTTTCCTCCAGGAGCTCCGGTTTCCTCCCACAGTCCAAAGACGTGCATTCAGGTTAATTGTATCTACAAAAATGTCCATGACTGTATTTGACATTGAACTTGTGTAACCAGTAATTCCATGTCTGTCATGAATGTAATCAAAGTGTGTAAAAAAATGACATTAAAATCCTAATAAACAAAAACAAAGAAAACAAATTCACATGTACGTATTCAGTCTGATAATTTGCTGTAATTAAATGCAGATTAAAAAGATATTGGGGAAAAAGTAATGGTAATGTGGCACTGCCTGGAATCATGCTAGCTTGTGAACAGAAGAGAAATGAATCACCTACAGTGAAAGCAATTTGCAGGAAGAGCTGTCCAGGACGGCGAATATGCCTTTTTACATAAGCCATAAATTAACTATAGATGTGTAGTTGGGTTCAGTCTCTGGTGCACAGCACTCAGTAAGCAGGAAATTAAAGTTCAGCCCATCTGACAGATTGGTATTGCATTCTGAACAAAGGAAATGTATTACTTACAGATGGATGTAAATTTAGCGGGTAATGCTATCAGTCAGCACGGACAAAAAGCTTTTACACAAGAAAGTGTCGTGAAATACTGGTGAGCCACAAATCATCTGTTACTGCAACCTCGACCAACAACAAAAATGTAAAAGGGTGTTAGAATTAAAAGTATTGAATCATGCAGTTTAGGACTGATTTACTTTTGTATTAATGGATCTAGTTTCTATAGGAGCTAACACTCAGCTTTCCAAATCTCAAGAGTGTAAAGAACACTTACCCCCCCCCCCCCCCACTCTTCCTCACGGACATTGGTCAATCATGTCCATGCAGAGGCCCCACTGGCCACCTGAGAATCAAACCTTTGAGGCCCAGATCTTACTGCTGTGGAAACTGATCAACCTACACACACACACACACACACACACACATATTTATGTATTGTTTCCCCTCCGACACGTGAGCAGTGGCCGACTGCATTTTTTACCTGCACCAGCCGAGTTCACATGCAGATCAGCCTTGTGCACGGAGAGACACACCCTGATCAGCATTATTCCTCAACTCTGTGCAGAGGTGCAACCAGCCAGCAGAGGTCGTAATTGTAATTGCATCAGTTATGAGGTCCCTATCCGGCTCCCTCCCTGTATGAACAACAGCCAATCGTTGTTTATGTAGCCGCCCAGCCCAGGTGGATGGCAGAGCTGAGATTCGATATGATGTATTCGAAATCCCAACTCTGTTGTGCTAATGTATTTTACCACTGCGTCACCTGTATGAGCGGCATGTATTGTTTTTTCACTGAATATGTAATTTGGCCAAGAGTGTCCAAACGTTTATATACAACTATATCAAATCAAATCAAAGTTTATTTGTCACATACAGGTCATACAGTGGTGTTCAAAAAAATAGCAGTCCAACACCATTAACCTGATAAATCACTGTTTTTAGTAAAAATGCTATTTCTACATAGCAAAAAATGTACTTGATAGTGTAGTAGAGTAATGAACACAAAACAAACCCAACAATTAGGACATGCATGCCGCTCATTCTGAGTAATCGAAGCATTGATTGAAAGGGGCTTGTTCAAAATAATAGCAGTGAGAATTTCAATTGGTGAAGCCATTCATTCTGCAGAAGAACGGGTGTAAATTTTGGCCCTTATTTAAGGTAGGAGGGGGGTAAATGTTGCACAGGTTGGTCATAGCACATTTCCTTCTGAAATACTGGGTAAAATGGGTTGTTCCAGACATTGTTCTGATGAACAGCGTACTTTGATTAAAAAGTTGATAGTAGAGGGAAAAAACATACAGAGAAGTGCAGCAAATTATAGGCTGCTTAGCTAAAATGATCTCAAATGTCTTGAAGTGACAACTAAAATCTGAAAGACGCGGAAGGAAGCGTGGAACTACTGTTCAATTGGATCGAAGAATAGCCAAAATGGCAAAGGTTCAGCCAATGATCACCTCCAGAAAGATCAAGGAACATCTGAAGTTACCAGTGAGTACAGAAGATGATTAAGTGAAGCCAATTTACCAGCAAGAACTCCTTGCGAAGTTCCGTTGTTAAGAAACAGACGTGTCCTGAATGGGTTCAAATTTGCCAAGGAACACATTAACTGGTCCAAAGAGAAATGGCTCAATATTTTGTGGACTGGTGAAAGCAAAATTGTATTTTTTTGGTCTAGTGGCAGTAGACAGTATGTCTGACGCCCCTTGAGCACTAAATTCAAGCCAAAGTTCACTGTGAAGACAGTAAAGCATGGTGGTACAAAATGATGATATGGGATGTTTTTCATACCATGGTGTTACGCCTAGTTATCACATACGAGGGATCATGGATCAATTTAAATATATCAGAATACTTGAGGAGATCATGTTGCCCTATGTCGAAGAAGAAATGTCCTTAAAATGGGTGTTTCAACATGACAATGACCCAAAACATCTTGATTACAGACAAACAAGATTGAGGTAATAGAGTGACCAGCCCAATCCCCTGACCTCAATCCCAGAGAGAACTTGTGTTCTGATATCTGAAATGCGTTCTTTTGAGGCAAAACCCAAAATTGCAGAAGAACTGTGGAATGTAGTGTAATCATCCTGGACTGGAATACCTGTGCAGAGGTGCCAGAAGTTGGTCGACTCCATGCAACACAGATCTCGGAAACAATTATTATGCCACTAAATATTAGTTCAGTAATTTAAACTAAAGTGAAACCTCAAACATTTTTAGTTTATAGATAAATTTTTTGAGAAAAATGCTGCACTGCTATTTTTTTGAACAGCCTAATATTCATTTTTCTTAATTTTCTGTAAATGATGAACACAAACTGGCTACATTTTGTTAATGTTTTGATTTAGAATTGAAAGTGTAGTATTTTCAGTGCATTTGCATTTATGGAAATAAAAGTTATTATAATGAATTTGTGCTTTATTCACTTTTTTAAAATCACTGCTATTTTTTTGAACACTACTGTACATGATATAACAAGCAATGAAATGCTTTTTATAACTGCCCTGTCACATTTAGTACTATGTATATGAATATTTGTAAATGTACACAATATTCTGCAAATGCAGTTCTTAAACAAGAACCTAAATAAGGT
The DNA here is from genome assembly GCF_030014385.1 of Trichomycterus rosablanca. Taxonomy (NCBI): domain Eukaryota; kingdom Metazoa; phylum Chordata; class Actinopteri; order Siluriformes; family Trichomycteridae; genus Trichomycterus; species Trichomycterus rosablanca. The sequence goes on along the minus strand of NC_086003.1, from coordinate 26,103,153 downwards.
TGAATAACTCTCTAAAACAACAGTAATTAAAGATTTATGGGCATAACCTAACAGTGAGTAACAGCTTGGTTTGCTTTGTACTTCATTAGCAGTATGACTGAAGAGCATTCAGGGACTTTGATGTTTTGGTGGTATAAGGAATGATCTATTAAATGCTCCTGACAGTAGTGCAGTGGAACAGTAACATTAAGCATTAAGAAGCAGCTTTAAGCAGCTGGTCCTTGTCACTGAGCTGTCTGGACCCAGAGACAAGGAGGGAGAAGCCTGACACTCCATACTTTACCTCCTCCAGATGTCTCAGGCTCCTTGTCCATGTGGCCATCTTCATCAGAGTCGACTGTACTCCCACAGCACATCCCTAAACGCCAGGGAGCCGACTCCATACGCTGCCCTGTTTCAGAGAAAATCACTCTCCGCTCTCCTCATGTCACCGAAGCTATATTAAATTTCCTTTCATTTTTCTAAAGTTTTATCAGGACATGTGATTCCTGTTAAGCCACAGAGTTAAACTTTTTGTTAACTTGTCTAATCCTGTTTAGCTGGATGATTTTACAGTGCTTTCTCGAAGCTCCGGTGGGAATTAACACAGCGTGTGTTACAGAATTCTCTACGTGATGTGGGTATATTATTTCGTAGAGGAAGCCTGACCACAAACACACAGGGAGTGCACAAAGGTGTAAAGTACTAAAGTATTCAGTAACTACTTTAAAGTGTTTTAACAATGTTAATAATATATATATATATATGTATATATATATTGATCGGCCATAACATTAAAACCACCCCCTTGTTTCTATACTAAATGTCCATTTTATCAGCTCCACTTACCATACAGAAGCACTTTAAAGTTCAACAATTACTGACTGTAGTCCATCTGTTTCTCTGCATACTTTTTAAGCCTGCTTTTACCCTGTTCATCAATGGTCAGGACCCCAACAGGACCACCACAGAGCAGGTATTATTTGGGTGGTGGATAATTCTCAGCACTGCAGTGACAATGACATGGTGGTGGTGTGTTAGCCTTACTAGTCTTTAAAGGAATCATGGACCTAGTTGAATCATATGTACTGGGACATTTAAGATGAGAACTAAACTTGGAAATTTCCTCAAGACAACACTGTCAACCCAAAAGCCAAGATAACTCATGAACTGTCTTGAAGGGAAAAGATGTGCCTGTATGATCTACACAATTTATGTGTTCAGGAGAGAAACCTGAACAAACCCTGAATGTCAGGAAGCTGTGTTTGGGCTACTCAGGTGGCGCAGCGGTGAAACACGCTAGCACACCAGAGCTGGGATCTCGAATACATCATATCGAATATCTGGCGACATGAACAACGATTGGCTGTTGTTCAGGGATGGGAAAGACAGACCAGGGTTCCTCATCCACTGGTGCAATTACGACCTCTGCTGATCAGGTGATCAGGGTGTGGCTCTCCTTGCACAGGGCTGATCCGCATATGAACTCACCTCGTGCAGATGAAAAGATGCAGTCGGTACTGATGACATGTCAGGGGGGGCGTGTGTCAGTTACGGAGCTCCCCAGTCAGCAGTGTAGCATTGTATTGGTAGAGGTGAAGCGTAAGGCAATCAGGGTAACTGGATACGACTAGATTAGGGGAGAAAATTGGGGGGGGAAATTCTTTGATGTCTAAATAATTTTTCACCCTTCACTTTAGTCATTTTAATAATATCCTTGTTTGAAATCTAGTGGAAAGCCTTCCAGCCTTCTAACAAGAAGATGTGATTTTCAGGTGTCCACATTCTTATGATAATTCACGTTTATTGCTGCAGTGATGTTGACACCTGGTTTTCCGCACAGCGGTTAGATTGCGGTGTTAGCTTCATGCAGTTGTGTAGATAAAATGCAGCGCTGTCACACAGCTGCTAGAGAGATAGATATGATGTGAAATGAGCATGGCTGCAGGGAATGATGGGTAATAAATAAACTTTTCACAAATAGTCTCCGTTAGACCTCAGGCGCATTGAAACAAGCCTTATTCTCACTCTGTTAAAAATGTATTAACGTCTACATTTTATAAATGTACGGGGAATGAGTGTCTGCACCAGCAGGCCACTGTGGCTACCAGTGCATGTCCAATACTCTAGTGATGTCCAGTGATAGTGCAGTACAGATGTTCAGTACGTCTGTCTTGCTTTCTGAGCATCATACTGAAGTTATCAGCACTTTAAAGCAATGTACACTGCCTTCTCTCTCCGAATAAAAGACTCTTATTATCTGGAACATTTTATATACTGTACACATTATCTGCCATTTTTTTCCAGTTAAGTAGTTCCTCCGAGGTTTGGATGAACAGTTCATTGCAGTGCAATTCAGTGCTTAATGTTCTTAGTGTAACTGCTGTTCCTGCTGCTTTCGGTTCACCCAGTATCTCTTTTTGAGTGATTGCTCTGTATCTTTTCAAAAATGGTTTGTTTCCAACACATCCCAATAATAACTGCACTTCGTTACTATAAAGTCATGCCACTGTAGCCGTACACAATGTAGCCTGACTTGTTCTGCTAACACAAACAGGGACGGTTCTAAATAGGTTTACAAAAATGTCTAGATGGAAGCATATGTTGCTCCAAAACATATACCATGACAGATACTGTTTTTGTTTTGGTCCACAGCAGACATACACTGATCAGCCACAACATTAAAACCACCCTCTTCTTTCTACACTCACCTGTTCATTTTATCAGCTCCACTTACTTACACTTTCATGCTGTTCTTCAATGGTCAGGACTCTCCTAGGACCACTACAGAGCAGGTATTATTTAGGTGGTGGATCATTCTCAGCACTGCAGTGACACTGACATGGTGGTGGTGTGTTAGTGTGTGTTGTGCTGGTATGAGTGGATCAGCAGTGCTGAACACCTCACTGTCACTGCTGGACTGAGAATAGTCCACCAACCAAAAATCCAGCCAACAGCGCCCCATGGGCAGCGTCCTGTGACCACTGATGAAGGTCTAGAAGATGACAGCAGCAATAGATGAGCGACCGTCTCTGACTCTACATCTACAAGGTGGACCAACTAGGTAGGAGTGTCTAATAGAGTGGACAGTGAGTGGACACGGTATATAAAAACTCCAGCAGCGCTGCTGTGTCTGATCCACTCATACCAGCACAACACACACTAACACACCACCACCATGTCAGTGTCACTGCAGTGCTGAGAATCATCCACCACCTAAATAATACCTGCTTTGTGGTGGTCCTGTGGGGGTCCTGACCATTGAAGAACAGCATGAAAGGGGGCTAACAGAGCATGCTGAGAAACAGATGGACTACAGTCAGTAATTGTAGAATTACAAAGTGCTTCTATATGGTAAGCTGATCAAATGGACAGTAAGTGTAGTAACATGGAGGTGGTTTTAATGTTATGGCTGACCGTTGTGAGTTTGATAATAGTTGTGTTTCTTTGGTTAGAACATAGTGTGATGATTTTGATTGAAATAATTAAATTAATCATAAATCCAGATGTCTTGTTAAAGCTATTTATGTGACTAATTAGTTAAAGCAGATGTATTTAATTCATCTTTAATTCATCTTTAATTCTCAACCCTGCAATCAATTTGATCATGACTATTTTTTTCATTTACACAATCGATATAATTGTGGCTGGCTGGTAGCCCAGACAGCAAGTACTCACTGTACAGTCAATACTGCAAAACTACTCTTACCGGATTTGGTTTAAATGGCAGACTGATTTAACCGGTCAATGCACTGAAAATGTCTCACATGTACAAACATGATGTGGTGGAGCGGCCGATGTCACACAGCTCCATGGACAGGGGTTTGATCCTTGTCTCAGTTTACTTTGTATGTGTATTTTTCTGATGTTTTTTTTTTATTGTTTTGTTTATGCATTTTCTCCACTTTTTTCCCGACTTTTAGCGTATCCAATTACCCAATTGCATTACCCTTCCTCTCTACTGATGTTGATCTCCACCCTGGTTAAGGAGAGCCGAGACTGACACACGTGTAGTAGCCGACTGCATTTTTTCACCCACACGAGGCGAGTTCATATGCGGATCAGCTTTGTGTACAGAGTGTCACACCCTGATCCTTATTATTCCTCGTCTCCGGAATCCCTGTCCGGCCCCCACCCTGTATGAACAACCGCCAATCGTTGTTCATGTAGTTGCGTAGCCTGCCGGATAGCAGAGCTGAGATTCGAAGCGACGAGTTTTAAATGTTTTTTTTTTTTTTATGTTAACTAACTTTGACATCTTGAAACCTTGACAGTAGGTGTACTGGCATCTGTAAAATTGATTTACTAAATTAATGTGTACTATACACTGTGATGGACAGGCTGGGGTACCTACCAAAAACATACTGGTGGGCTTAGCTACCCTTAACGACTTCTAGATTTGAGTCAGGATACCCTGGATAATAATGTACATTTTAAAACCAGGCTTCAGATCTACAAAAGAGTAGTGTAAAGGAGTTAAATGAATGAATGAATGAATAAAGTAAAAAAAAAAAGGCACTTAATAGCTTGGAAACCTTTTGTTGGAATGTACTCTATATTATAAATGCAAAGTAGGCTTCAAATCTATAGAAAACAGCGCTTACTAAAAGATGAAGAAAAAAATAGTAAAAAATATGAATGATAATAAATTGGCACAGTGAAATTTCTATGCTGGACTGTAGTTGTGAGTAAGGTTCAGGTCGACCACAATACTTAGTTTAGACTTAAAAACTGCACTTACTGAAAATGAATGAATGAATGGATGCTTAATAATTGACTAAGTTGTACTGGACTGTACTGTAAATTCAGCAGACAAGCGATCCAAACTAACAAAAAATTTAACTGATTATCAAAAAACAACCTGACCACTGCATTAGTAAACACCCCATGCTGGATTGGATTGGACTGGACTGATGTGGTTGGCTCCAGATGCACTGCAGTCAAAAGGAGAAAAGCAAGACAAAGTGGTTAATACATTGGCTTAGTGCCTGTTTAATGCTGTACTTAAAAACATAAGATAAGAAAATAAATAAATAATTACATGATGATCAAGTGGCTTAGTGAAATCTGGAGAAGGTTCCAGATCATCGCAATCCTTCAGACAAGAATACAGCAGTTACTGAGAATAGACAGATAAATAAATGGGGTGTCCTTTCTGTGCGAAGTTTGCATGTTCTCCCCGTGTCTGTCTGGGTTTCCTCCAGGAGCTCCGGTTTCCTCCCACAGTCCAAAAACATGCAGTCAGTGTTATAAGGAGACAGACGGACCCAAGGATGCAGAGTATAGAAATAAAGTTTATTAAATGATATATATATATATATATATATATATATATAAGTTCTTTTAAAACTAAAGTAAAAATGAGAACAAAAAGACAACTCAGGCTAAATGCCGAGTTAAGCCGCTGGCGCCGCAGGCAAACTGAAAAAGAGGAGAAAGAAACAAGGTTAAACAAAACACAAAATGCGAGGCGCGAACCCGGGTCGCTCAGACGCTGGGCGTTCGCGCTACTCGCGGCGCTAACTGAGAGCGCTTGTATTGAAAGAATGAGCGCACTAAAAGCGTGCGCGAAGAGTAGTGAGTACTCGGAGCAATACGAGCTCGCTACCAGGTATTCCCACACCAGTGGGGATAATAGAGACCGGTATTGTCACCAGCGGTGTTATGCCGCTGGAAAGAAACCGGTTTTGCGAGAGACAAAATACAGCGTTAGTGAAACGCGGATCTGAACCAGCGCTGAGTGGGCGTGACTTAACCCACTCAACCAAGCGGTTGCTAAGGATCCGCGTAGCGGGAGGCTCAGACCAACTACAGTGGGCGCGGTTGTTTGGCTAGCTTTAGCCAAGAGGCTAACCGCCCTGTAGCAGGCAGATAAAGGCGCTGACAAAAACAAACACAGCGCGAGGGCTGCACGAAGTTGCACCGCTTTCCCTAAACCAGAAATAAAACCCTACCGTTACCTCAATCTTTCGATTTACACACCCGACCACTCTAAATAGTGCCCGGGGTACCGTACTGACCCTACAAAAGAAGCGACTTCGGCAGTCATGGTTATGAAACAAAAGACAAAAGGTGCGACGCCGGCAACCTGGTGACGCCCCCTTAAATAGGGGAATCACAGGTGCCGCGCGTTTGCACCTAACGAGCTGGCCTGGTATATAAAGCCGAGCTCTTTGTTGCTCTGTAACGCCTGCGACGCTGTGACCTGATGTTACTCTCACCAGACGTCGCAGGCACCCTAACAGTACCCCCCCTTCTAGGGACAGCTCCTGAGGTCCCAAGATCCGCGGTTCGGTTCCTCCTGAACTCACGGATCAGTTCAGGGTCCAGGATCTGGCGAGCCGGTACCCATGAACGCTCCTCGGGGCCGTAACCTTCCCAATCCACCAAGTATTGGGTGCTACCCTGCACCTTCCTGCTATCCAGGAGGCGGCGTACCGTGAATGCAGGGGCACCCTGGATGATACGAGGGGCGGGAGGTTGGGGGGGGGGTCTAGCTCCCTCGCACGCAAATGGGCGAAGTTGGGAGACATAAAAGGTTGGGTGTGCCCTCATCCTGGGGGGCAACTCCAACCTATATGTCACCGGATTGATCCGTTTAACCACCTTGAACGGGCCAATGTACCTGGGTGCCAGCTTGTGAGGGGCACCTTTGACGGGGAGATCCCTCGTCGACAGGAGAACTCGTTGGCCCGGCCGGAACGTGAGAGCCGGCTGTCGCTTGCGATCAGCAACACGCTTCATGGAGCGTTGCGAGACTAAAAGAGCCTGCCTTGCTTTTCGCCAAGCGGCACGGCAGCGACGGACGTGATGCTGCACGGTTGGGACCGCCACCTCTTGTTCCTGCTCCGGAAACAGAGGAGGAGGGTACCCAAACTGTGCCTCAAACGGTGACATTCCGAGTGCGGCGTGGTGCAGGGTATTGTGGGCGAATTCAGCCCACAACAGTTTATCCGCCCAGGTGGCTGGATTACCTGCAGTGAGGCACCGAAGCATCTTGCCCAGATCTTGAATTACTCGTTCCGACTGCCCGTTGGACTCGGGGTGATACCCCGAGGATAAGCTTGCCGTTGCCCCAAGGAGTTGGCAGAAGGACCGCCAGGTCTGGCTGATAAACTGCGGGCCCCGATCCGACACAATGTCGGATGGGACCCCATGTGCTCTCACCACATGTTGCAGTATAGCCTGGGCGGTCGCCATGGCTGACGGTAGCTTAGGCAGCGGAACGAACAGGCAAGATTTAGTGAACCGGTCTACAATCACCAGTACCACCGTGAATCCCCTGGATTTGGGCAAGCCCGTAACAAAATCCAGTGCCAGATGGGACCACGGTCTCGATGGTACTGGCAATGGGTGGAGAAGTCCCCTAGGACGCTCTCTAGTGCTTTTATTAGTAGCACAGACAGCGCAGGCTCGGACAAAATCCTTGACCTGACTCTCCATTCCCAGCCACCAAAACCTTCGGCGCAGTAACTCCAGGGTCTTTGAAACTCCTGGATGAGCCGCAAATGGGGACGCATGGACCCATTCCAACACCTGACGCCGGACTGTAGTCGGAACAAACAGCCGGTCAGGTGGACCTCCACCGGGGTCGGGCTCCACAGCTTGGGCGTCCCTGATTACCTTTGAAATGCCCCAGGTAATAGGGGCAGCAATCTGGCTCGGGGGAATGATAGGCTCAGGCTCGGTCTTGGGTCCGGTCGTCTCCCACTGCCTGGATAAAGCATCAGGCTTACCGTTCTTTGACCCTGGTCTGAAAGACAGGGTGAAGTGGAAGCGACTAAAAAATAGAGACCACCGAGCCTGCCGGGAGTTCATCCTCTTGGCCTGCTGGATAAACGACAGATTTTTGTGGTCTGTCCAGATCAGGAAGGGATGCTTCGCCCCCTCGAGCCAATGTCGCCACTCATCAAGCGCTAGCTTGATGGCCAAGAGCTCCTTATCTCCTACCGGGTAGTTACGTTCGGCAGGAGTTAGACGATGCGAAAAGAAAGCGCAAGGGTGGAGCTTCCTTTCGGGACCCACTCTCTGGGACAACACTGCCCCAACTCCGACGTCAGAGGCATCCACTTCTACCACAAAAGGTTCCTCTGGGTCGGGCAACCGCAAAACCGGAGCAGTGGTTAGGAGAGTTTTTAGCCTGGTGAAGGCTTGCTGGGCCTGCATCGTCCATTTGAACGGTCCCTTACCCGTCAGGACCGTCAAAGGAGCGGCGACTGTACTAAAGCTCCGAATGAATCGCCTGAAAAAATTTGCAAAGCCTAAAAATCTCTGCACTTGGCGTACGGAACTAGGAGTTGGCCAATCCTCCACAGATTTCACTTTGGCCGGATCCATACGTATGGCACCTTGGGAAATGATGAACCCCAAAAACGAAATAGATGGGGCATGAAAAACGGACTTCTCCAGCTTGACGAATAAACGATGCTCGAGCAGAAGCTGGAGAACCCGACGGACGTGCCTGACGTGTTCCTCAATGGACCGGCTAAAGATCAAGATATCGTCCAAGTATACATAGACGTATCTATCAAGGGCTTCCCGCAAAGCCTCATTGATGAAGCGTTGGAAGACCGCGGGGGCATTCATTAACCCAAAGGGCATCACCCGGTACTCGTAGTGTCCCGTGGGTGTAATGAACGCAGTCTTCCATTCGTCCCCCCGCCTGATCCGGATCAGGTTATACGCGCTGCGTAAATCGAGCTTAGTAAAAATAGAAGCTCGCTGAAGGGCTTCAAAAGCCGTGGCCATCAGCGGCAGCGGATACCGATCCTTGATCGTGATAGCATTCAGACCCCGATAATCGATACAGGGGCGCAACGATCCGTCCTTCTTCCCAACGAAGAAGAAGCCTGCCCCAGCTGGGGAGGACGACGGACGAATGAACCCCTGATCGAGTGCTTCCTTGACATACTCCTCCATGGCTCGCCTTTCGGGAGCCGACAGAGAAAAAAGGCGCCCCCTAGGAGGAGTTGTGCCAGGCAGCAGGTTGATGGCACAATCGAAGGGTCTGTGGGGGGGCAAGTCCCGCGCCCGGGACTTGCTAAAGACCTCACGTAGGTCATGGTACACAGGAGGTACTTGGGCCAAATCAGGGACCATCGCCTCAGGCGATGGCGGTGCCGACGACATACTGGCTGGCAGCAAGCATGCGTCTTGACACCTGGTTCCCCAGGCAAAGATTGACCCAGTTACCCAATCAATTTGAGGATTGTGCTTTTTGAGCCATGAATGTCCCAAGACCACTTGGAGCTGAGGGACTTGGGTCACCAAAAAGGTGATCCGCTCCTCGTGGTTCCCCAGACGCATCGTGAGAGGACGCGTCTGGTGAGTTATGGGACTCCCAGCTACCACTCGGTCGTCCACAGCGTGAACCGTTATGGGCCACCGTAGCGGCTGGAGCGCAATCCCCATCCTGTGTACCAGGCGGTGATCGATGAAGCTCTCCACCGCACCCGAATCGACACAAACCCGGAGATCCGTAGAGCCCGAGCCCCAGAGCAACACTGCGTCCAGGAACAGACCGTGATCAGGGATGGTGGATCGGCCCGCCCTCGACTCCCTGCCTCGAGAGCGGCCTACTCGTTTAACCGAGCCCGGCCTCTCGAGGAGGGTTCGGAAGGTGGTAAGGTGGGCCCTCGGGTTGTCCCTAGTTGCATGGGCTCGGGATCCGGAAAGCGGGGCACCGGACGGGGCGAGCTCGATAGTCGAGCGCAAGGTGGGTGAGACGCCCGTTCCCGGGCCCGCTGTCGGAGCCTGGTGTCGATTGTGGTGGCCAAGGTGTAAAAGGCCTTGAGTGTGGTGGGGAGCTCGCGAGTGGCCAACTCGTCTTTTATTCTCTCCCCCAGCCCGCGGTGAAAGATGGCAAGCAGCGCCCCCTCATCCCAGCCGCACTCTGCCGCAAGGGTACGGAATTCGATCACGTACTCCGCGACTGACCGCCCCCCTTGAGACAGTTCCAGTAAACGTGGGCCAGCCTCCTTTCCTCCCACAGGGTGGAAGAACGTGTCCCTCAGTGCCTCCCTAAAAAAAGACTCTGAGGAACACTCAGGGGCGTCCTGCTCCCAGAGGGCCGTGGCCCACTCCAAGGCCTTACCGGTCAGCAGTGAAATAATATACGCGACCTTCGAGCGCTCTGAGGGAAAGCGGGCGGGCTGTAACTCAAAGATGAGGGAGCACTGGAGGAGAAACCCCCTACATTTTCTGGCTTCCCCCGAAAAACGTTCGGGAGGCGGCATAGGGGTCTCTGGTCCGGTGATAAAGGCTGGGGGAGCAGGAGGGCGCGGAGGCTGGTGATCCGAGCTGGCGCCCAATGTAGGCAGCAGTTGGGCGATCTCGGTCACTCGCTGGACGAGCTCATTGAGCGCCAGCTCGTGCCTACCCAGGGTTACCCCCTGGTGCCGCATGACATCGGCCATGGAGTGAGACTCTGCTGGATCCATTATTGGTCGCACCTTACTGTTATAAGGAGACAGACGGACCCAAGGATGCAGAGTATAGAAATAAAGTTTATTAAATGATATATATATATATATATATATATATATATAAGTTCTTTTAAAACTAAAGTAAAAATGAGAACAAAAAGACAACTCAGGCTAAATGCCGAGTTAAGCCGCTGGCGCCGCAGGCAAACTGAAAAAGAGGAGAAAGAAACAAGGTTAAACAAAACACAAAATGCGAGGCGCGAACCCGGGTCGCTCAGACGCTGGGCGTTCGCGCTACTCGCGGCGCTAACTGAGAGCGCTTGTATTGAAAGAATGAGCGCACTAAAAGCGTGCGCGAAGAGTAGTGAGTAGTGAGCAATACGAGCTCGCTACCAGGTATTCCCACACCAGTGGGGATAATAGAGACCGGTATTGTCACCAGCGGTGTTATGCCGCTGGAAAGAAACCGGTTTTGCGAGAGACAAAATACAGCGTTAGTGAAACGCGGATCTGAACCAGCGCTGAGTGGGCGTGACTTAACCCACTCAACCAAGCGGTTGCTAAGGATCCGCGTAGCGGGAGGCTCAGACCAACTACAGTGGGCGCGGTTGTTTGGCTAGCTTTAGCCAAGAGGCTAACCGCCCTGTAGCAGGCAGATAAAGGCGCTGACAAAAACAAACACAGCGCGAGGGCTGCACGAAGTTGCACCGCTTTCCCTAAACCAGAAATAAAACCCTACCGTTACCTCAATCTTTCGATTTACACACCCGACCACTCTAAATAGTGCCCGGGGTACCGTACTGACCCTACAAAAGAAGCGACTTCGGCAGTCATGGTTATGAAACAAAAGACAAAAGGTGCGACGCCGGCAACCTGGTGACGCCCCCTTAAATAGGGGAATCACAGGTGCCGCGCGTTTGCACCTAACGAGCTGGCCTGGTATATAAAGCCGAGCTCTTTGTTGCTCTGTAACGCCTGCGACGCTGTGACCTGATGTTACTCTCACCAGACGTCGCAGGCACCCTAACAGTCAGGTTAATTGGAGACACTGAATTGCCCTATAGGTGAATGGGTGTGTGTGTGTCTGCCCTGCGATGGACTGGCGCCCCGTCCAGGGTGTTACTGTGTGCCTTGCGCGCATTGAAAAGCTGGGATAGGCTTAGAAAGTGAGTGAGTGAGTGTTTATTAGGATTTTAGGTGATGTTTTACATGTTGGTTCTATTGATAGCAGGACGAGAGTCACAGGTTGCCCATCGTTTATCAGTTCAAGTAAAATTTTGGCATTTAGCAGCGACTTACAGTACTGTGACAGCATATTGTCTGAGCTATTGAGAGTTTAGGGCCTTGCTCAAGGGCCCAACAGTGGCAACCTGGTTGAGAGTGGTGCTTGAACCAGCGACCTTTTGATTACTAGTCCAGTACCTTAACCGCTAGGCTACAACTGCCCTTTTTTAATCACTATTATGTGATAAAAAAAAAGAGCACTATTTTGTATCTCCAGTTCACCTAAATTAAATCTCACTTAAATCTCTGGACTGTGAGAGGAAACCAAAGCTCCTGGGGGAAACTCACACAGACTCCACACAGAAGGGACCCAGACCACTCCACCTGGGAATCAAACTTGGACCCTTCTTGCTGTGAGGAGACAGTGTTACCCACAGAGCAACGAATGAATAAATGAACAGCATCTTTTGGCTTCACATTCACATTTCTGTGTGATACTGTACTCTAAATATATAATCTAACAGCAAGATACACTCCAGGCTCGGGTGTGATGGTATGTACACTGATAAAGCAACATATATTTATCAATCTGTAGAGTAAAATGATCTACAGACAAGATGCTTCTTCACCATCCACTGACATTATTCACCAGAAATCTGCAGCCGCTGTTTATTTAACATTCACATTTTTTTATGGGCAATGCTTTATCGTATAAGCTAGAAAAGGAATTCAGTGCAAGCTTTCCTGTCAACCCTGTTATGTTGTTAGTATTGGAGAAGGGAAAGTTATCGAGGAAGGAAATTACATTTTAAATCCAGATGAAAATGCAGGCAGCATAGATAAACACTTTGACACAAGTTGTGATGCTACACAGATGCTGCAAGATATCCTCAACCCTTTTAAATTCAGCATCAAATCCTCAAACATCTGGACTTTTAATAATAATCTGTGAAGTCTGACAGCAAAAAGCAGAAATGTATTATGTTTTTCCACTTTATTTTTTATTTATCTCAAGGCAGGAATACTTGGGACAGGGTGCCAATGCATTGCAGTGCTACGCCCAACAGACAAAGCCAATCATGTCTGTGTAGATGTAGGAGATCCATGTATATATATATATATATATATATATATATATACACTGGTGCTGGTCATAAAATTTGAATATCATGAAAAAGTTGATTTATTTCAGTAATTCCATTCAAAAAGTGAAACTTGTATATTATATTCATTCATTACACACAGACTGATATATTTCAAATGTTTATTTCTTTTAATGTTGATGATTATAACTGACAACTAATGAAAACCCCAAATTCAGTATCTCAGAAAATTTGAATATTACTTAAGACCAATACAAAAAAGGATTTTTAAAAATGTTGGCCAACTGAAAAGTATGAAGATGAAAAGTATGAGCATGTACAGAACTCAATACTTAGTTGGGGCTCCTTTTGCCTGGATTACTGCAGCAATGCGGCGTGGCATGGAGTCCATCAGTCCATCAGTGGCACTGCTCAGGTGTTATGAGAGCCCTGGTTGCTCTGATAGTGGCCTTCAGCTCTTCTGGATTGTTGGGTCTGGCGTATCGCATCTTCCTCTTCACAATACCCCATAGATTTTTTTATGGGGTTAAGGTCAGGCGAGTTTGCTGGCCAATTAAGAACAGGGATACCATGGTCCTTAAACCAGGTACTGGTAGCTTTGGCACTGTGTGCAGGTGCCAAGTCCTGTTGGAAAATGAAATCTGCATCTCCATAAAGTTGGTCAGCAGCAGGAAGCATGAAGTGCTCTAAAACTTTCTGGTAGACGGCTGCGTTGACCTTGGACCTCAGAAAACACAGTGGACCAACACCAGCAGATGACATTGCACTCCAAACCATCACTGACTGTGGAAACTTTACACTGGACCTCAAGCAACGTGGATTCTGTGCCTCTCCTCTCTTCCACCAGACTCTGGGATTTCCAAAGGTAATGCAAAATTTACTTTCATCAGAGAACATAACTTTGGACCACTCAGCAGTCCTTTTTGTCTTTAGCCCAGGCGAGACACTTCTGACGCTGTCTCTTGTTCAAGAGTGGCTTGACACAAGGAATGCGACAGATGAAACACATGTCTTGCATATGTCTGTGCGTGGTGGTTCTTGAAGCACTGACTCCAGCTGCAGTCCACTCTTTGTGAATCTCCCCCACATTTTTGAATGGGGTTTGTTTCACAATCCTCTCCAGGGTGTGGTTATCCCTATTGCTTGTACACTTTTTTCTACCACATCTTTTCCTTCCCTTCGCCTCTCTATTAATGTGCTTGGACAGAGAGCTCTGTGAACAGCCAGCCTCTTTAGCAATGACCTTTTGTGTCTTGCCCTCCTTGTGCAAGGTGTCAATGGTCGTCTTTTGGACAACTGTCAAGTCAGCAGTCTTCCCCATGATTGTGTAGCCTACACAACTAGACTGAGAGACCATTTAAAGGCCTTTGCAGGTGTTTTGAGTTAATTAGCTGATTAGAGTGTGGCACCAGGTGTCTTCAATATTGTACCTTGTCACAATATTCAAATTTTCTGAGATACTGAATTTGGGGTTTTCATTAGTTATCAGTTATAATCATCAACATTAAAAGAAATAAACATTTGAAATATATCAGTCTGTGTGTAATGAATGAATATAATATACAAGTTTCACTTTTTGAATGGAATTACTGAAATAAATCAACTTTTTCATGATATTCTAATTTTATGACCAGCACCAGTATATACACTGATCAGGCATAACATTAAAACAACCTCCTTGTTTCTACACTCACTGTCCATTTTATCAGCTCCACTTACCATATAGAAGCACATTGTAGTTCTACAATTACTGACTATAGTCCATCTGTTTCTCTACATACTTTTTTTTTTTTAGCCTGCTTTGACCCTGTTCTTCAATGGTCAGGACCCCCACAGGACCACTACAGAGCAGGTATTATTTAGGTGCAGTGACAATGACATGGTGGTGGTGTGTTAGTGTGTGTTGTGCTGGTATGAGTGGATCAGACACAGCAGCGCTGCTGGAGTTTTTAAATACCGTGTCCACTCACTGTCCACTCTATTAAACACGCCTGATGTAAAGTCAGAGACGATCGCTCATCTATTGCTGCTGTTTGTGTCGGTCATCTTCTAGACCTTCATCAGTGGTCACAGGACGCTGCCCACGGGGCGCTGTCTACTGGATATATTTTTGGTTGGTGGAGTATTCTCAGTCCAGCAGTGACAGTGAGGTGTTTAAAAACTCCAGCAGCGCTGCTGTGTCTGATCCACTCATACCAGCACAACACACACTAACACACCACCACCATGTCAGTGTCACTGCAGTGCTGAGAATGATCCACCACCTAAATAATACCTACTCTGTGGTGGTCCTGGGAGAGTCCTGACCATTGAAGAACAGCATGAAAGGAGGCTAACAAAGCATGAAGAGAAATAGATGGACTACAGTCAGTAATTGTAGAACTACAAAGTGCTTCTATATGGTAATATGTATATATATATATATATATATATATATAAAGCTAGCTTTTATCAAGCCATTTTAGACAGACAAAAGCTAATGGTGTACAAACTTGTAGTCATTGTTAGGCTAGTTGGACTTTTCTTTACGCTTCATGCTGCCTTCTTGTTAATTAGTGCCTTCCACGTATAGACAGAAAACAGATGCACCATAAACATCTCTCAAAGGATTTTTCTCTCCCATTGTCTGTCTGACAGCCGTATGCTGTATTTTCTTTGGATTAGAGTGAGTCAGGATGAGTAAAACAAATCACAGCTCTTTGTCGTTTAAACCACAATTCATCTGTTAAATTAGCATCAACATCCAACCGTAGTTCAATTTAATTTGTTTTTTTTGGGAGGTGGGAGAACCCTCAGAGACTAGCAAAGCTTCTCAGAAAACGATAATGAAGTAATGAAGGGATCTAGAAGCTGTGCAACACCCCCACACTAACAGCTGCACCCTTCTGGTATATGAACCCCAGATTGTGTTCTAATATTTAGATTGGCTATGTTGCAAAAAGTTGAAGCATTTAAAATCATCACAACAAGGCACTCAGGTAGTGCAGTGCTAAAACACAATAGCACACCAGAGCTGACTTTTTTTTTTCTAATGCATTTTCTCCCCATTTTCCTCCCGATTTAGCGCACTCAATTTCTGAGCGCCTCTTCCGACACGTGTACAGCCTCCTCTTCTCACCCATGCCTTCTACACAGGTGTCTCTTCCGCCAATCAGGGTCCTTACACAGCGTATGAAGCCCCACCCACCCACACATAGTCCAACCCCTACCCTGCAGACACGGTGGCCAATTAGTATCTGCTGCAGGCACTGCCAATTATGCCCGCTAGATGGCGCCCAGCCGACCGGTGGCAACACAGAGTTTCGAACCGGGAAGTTTAGAAACTCTGTGCTGGTGTGCAAGCGGAATGCCGCCGCTGCGCCACCTGGGCGCCAGAGCTGACATTTAAAGCTCGTCGGTTTGAAACTTAGCTCTTACATCCGGCAGGATGCGTGCCTACACGAAAAACGATTGCCTGTTGTTCTGGGGGGTTCCAGACGAGACCTCATAACTGATGCAATTACGACCTCTGCTGGCTGATTGATGGCGTCTGCACAGAGACAAGGGTAATGCATTGATCTCTCTACACAAAGCTGATCCACATATGAACTCGCCTCGTGCAGGTGAAAATCTACTGCACATGTGTTAGTCTCGGCTCTCCTCAATCAGAAGTGGAGATCAGCATCAGTAGAGAGAAAGCATAATGCAATTGGGTAATTGGACACGACTAGATTGGAGCAAAATTGGGAAAAATGCAAAAAAATCATCACAACATCACTGTACATACTGTCAAGTGGTTCAATCATGGATGCATTTAGATGTTACAGCAGTGAACTGACCTAAAAACACACCTGTACTGAAAATTCCATGATGAATATAGGATGAATTGGAGCAGTGACTGTGAGCCAGGTCTTCTTGTCTAACATCATAGCATTATTACCTCACAAGTTCTCCTGACTGAAGGAGCACGAATGACCACAGACACACTTTAAAATCACGGTCGTGGACTCGATTCTCTGAAGCGTTTCGTGTCATAAACATGAGACAGCATGTGACAACACTGAATTTACATGTAAACATATTCCACAAATTGCCCTAAAGGGCTTTTACAACTGCGTTTACACCTTTGATGTTTTGTGTAACTTGGCAACAGGCATCTTCACAGGGTTGCCTTGGTTACTGTTACAGTCAGGTCAGAGCTTTAATATCGGTGGTGTTGTGAATTGTAAAACAAATAAACAAACAAACAAAAATAAGATGAGTGTATACTTCACACACACACATACTTTGGGCAATTTTAGTAGCGCCAATTGACCTGACTGTGTGTCTTTTAACTTGTGGGAGGAAACCAGAGCACACACAGCGTAGGGAGAACATGCAAACTTCACACAGAAAGGAAATTAAACCCAGGTCCTTCTTGCTGTGAAGCGACAGCACAACCCAAAGCCCTACCCACTAGGCTACCACTGTCCCAAATGAACAACTATTGACCTGTTGTTCAGATAGGTGTGGGATTAAGCTGGATAGGGTCTCTCTCATTAATGGTGCAATGGCGACCTCTGCTGGCTGATTGATGGCACCTGCACAGACATGGGAAAAGAGTGCTGTCAAGGTGTGTCTCTCCATACACAACGCTAAGCTGCACTGCACTCGTCAAAGTGTAGGTGACAAGATGCATACGGCATGCTGCCCACGTGTCAAGAGGGGGCGTGGGTTAGCTTCGTTCTCCTTAATCAGAGCGGGGATCGGCATTGGTGGAGAGGAGGTGTGATGCAACCGGGCAATTGGACGAGCTAAAAGGGAGAAAAAAAGGAGAAAAATGCATAAACAACAAAAAAGTGTGGAAACTTTTTGAAGATCCCTTGAATAATCTCATTAAACCTAGTTCCTTCTTAGTATCAATGATGGACTATTGTAAGTGACTTCTCTTTGCCCAAATAAATAAGCTACTTTGACTGCACATATTACAAAGTTACATTACACACATGACAATGACCTTTTTGCTACGATCAGGAAGAAACCCCCAAACTGATAAGCTGTTTTCTCTAAGCTGAGAAGTCGTTTAACAGGACGGTCAGATGCACAAGAAAGAGCCACCATAAATCAGTCCAGCCATGAATCAAAAGCTGGTGGGACATGAGTGACACGGTCCACACTCGAATAAGATTTATGGTGGCATGTTTTTAAAGGCTGCTGCACAAGAACAAAACCGCTGCTTCAGATGTAGCACATTTAAGCTTGACTGAAGTTTGTTGCTGATCACACGGACAAAGAAAAAGCAGAAGCAGAGACTTTTTATTGCACCGCAGCCCCTGAGGCCATGGAAATCCAACGTCATTGACTCGTCTTCTTTTAAATAAGACTTTTGTACAATATGTCAAAGCTTGGTTTGCATTCTGGGAAAAACTCTCCTGATTTTTTGGTAACATGATTTATTAAACCTGAGATTTGTTTCCTCTACTTTCCTCAGAATCTGTCATAAAATCCATTACAATTGTGGGCGCTATCTATTTATGAAAACTGCTCCTCACTTATTTTCACTATCTGCCTCGTGTCCTGGACGTGGAGGGTTCAGGGTCAACAGAAAACACTTGGGACAAGAGAAACAAAGCGACAAATCATCCCAGTGCAGCACATTTATGCCTGATGCAATTTAGATCAGCCAGCTTACTGGCACATATTTTTTCTATGTGTTCTATATCTGATATTTTATTTTATATTTGCACAATATTGCATTTTTTGCACCTTACTTTTTAATATATGCTGCTATATAAACCCTACGTTGCTAACTGTATATTAGAATATGTGTTTTACCTCACTTATCATTTACTCAGTACCATGTACTGGCCAACACAGAAACATGTTTTTCTGTTCAGTGTGAAGTTATTTCTTTTCTTATTTTAAATATAAATATTCTATAAATATAATATAATATAATATAATATAAATATTAACCTTTCTGAGAAAATGTAGCACATGATTATCATTAGGTTTTAAGTTGAAGTTTGAAGACACATGCAACATTTTATTTCTTTACCTCATATTTTAATTTAATCCAGTATCATTAGCTTTGCTGTCATCATCCCTCCACAAATCAAACCACAAATCAAGCCCTGAATAAAGTTATATTACTTTTTTACCATTATATTTCCAGAACCGAGGCTGTAATGGACTAGTAATCAAAAGGTCGCTGGTTCAAGCCTCACCACTGTTAGTTTGCTTAGACAATATACTGTCACAGTAATGTAAGTAGCTTTGGATAAAAGCGTCCACTAAATGCCAAAAATGTAAATTTATATATTGTAGGTCTTTGTATTTATTGTACTGTTTTTATCTGTACTGTGTATACTGATGTTTTGCCCTTGTGTTCTGTGTTGCATCCTGGTCCTGAAGGAATTGTTTTGTTTTAATATGTACTTGTATATAGCTAAAATGACAATAAAGCCTCTCTTGATATTTAATTTAAATTCTAAATTATAAGAATGTTTATTATATACAGTATACAGTGTATAATATATACAGTAGAAACAAGGAGGTGGTCTTAATGTTATGGCTGATCAGTGTACACACACACACACACACACACACACACACACATATATACACACTGATCAGCCATAACATTAAGACCATCTCCTTGTTTCTACACTCACTGTCCATTTTATCAGCTCCACTTACCATATAGAAGCACTTTGTAGTTCTACAATTACTGACTGTAGTCCATCTGTTTCTCTGCATGCTTTGTTAGCCCCCTTTCATGCTGTTCTTCAATGGTCAGGACTCTCCCAGGACCACTCCAGAGCAGGTATTATTTAGGTGTTGGATCATTCTCAGCACTGCAGTGACACTGACATGGTTACTTACTGTCACTGCTGGACTGAGAATAGTCCACCAACCAAAAATATCCAGCCAACAGCGATATACAGTGTATATATATATATATATATATATATATATATATATATATATATATATATATATATATATATATATATATATATATATATACACTGTATATATACACTGTATATAATAGTGCTGCTATTACTACTTTTTAATTGTAGTCCATGCCATATTGTCAGATGCACAAACTGCACCTATGTTTTGCATACCTTGTATTGTATATATACACATTATACATTTTGCTACCCCCTAATTACTTTATTTGTATTAGTTCTTCTTTTTTCTTCTTGTTCAACTTGTATCAACAGTGGTAGCCTAGTGGGTAGAGCTTTAGGCTACCAACTAAAAGGTTGACAGTTCGAATCCCAGCTCTGTCATGCAGCCACTGTTGGGCCCTTGAGCAAGGCCCTTAACTCTCTCTGCTCCAGGGGTGCCGTACGATGGCTGACCCTGTGCTCTGACCCCAGCTTACAAAACAAGCTGGGATACACGAAGAAAGAACTGTACTGCACGTCAGTATATATGTATATATGACAAATAAAGGCATTCTATTCTATTGGAAACCAATAGTTTCCCTTGGAATAAATAAAGTATCTATTTATCTATCTTTTTGGGAGGTGGGAGAAAACCAAAGTACCTAAAGGAAACCCACAGAGACAGGCAACCCATAAAGACTTCTCAAATGATGACCAAAAGTAGGGAAGGGATCTATAAACCCTGTGATTGTGCAACACCCACTCCACCAGCTGCACCATCCTGGCATCCTGTTATCTGGAAATTGGATATACTGGGCAAAGATTTTCAAGGTGTTTGACACTTTGCTCATAATTTAGCTTCATGTGGTGTTTCGCATCTATAAATAACCAAGCTCAATATTGACCAAAATCCTGGAGAAACTCCACAGTGACTCTCAGAATAGTAGTAGTCTGCCTGGCTATAAGTCCATGCACCACACAAACCTTGTTAAATCCAGAAGATGTCATGGGGGAGGTGATGAGACAGTAGGCTGCATTCATCCTGTCACCATATTCACTGCGGAGTCCCTAAAGGCTCGCTCACTGACGTTAACTGTAAACCTCCAGCTCGATCCCAGTATGTAGGGGGAGGTGAAGAAATTGAATCGTGCAGTGTGTGTGTGTAAGTGTGTGTGTGTGTGTTTTGACAGTCGAATGCTGCAGGAGAAGAATACTACTGATATCTCCTTCACTGGGGGGCACAAACATAGCTGGAAGTGACAGTGGGATTCAAGGTCAACGAGAGAAGGTGTGGATTTTTGAAATGCCTTGATTATGCGGGTGGCCTGGCAGCTCACGCTGGATGTGACAGCTACTTTGTCAATCCGAAAACGGCCGGAGATACTGATATTCAGAAGTGGTTCTGGGTGTCAACAACTAGAACTGGCTGCTTATGGCTCTTCGGTGAGCCTTTGGAAGAGATTAAGGGCCGTTACCTGTCGATGTTTGTTTAAGTATCCGGCGGATTTAACTGAATTATGCATGTCTTGCTAGAGACAGCGCTGAATAAAATATACATAGAAGTTAGATAGAAGCATTGTGGTCAGTGTACGCTTGTACTAGAGGGAGCTCTGAATGTATGTAAGTCTCTTTCTTAATTAAAATTACACGGTATGGCCAAAAGAATGTGGACATCCTTCTTTATTATTAAGTTCACATGCTCAGGCTGTATCATCATTAGGCTCTTGTGGATAAGCAGAAGTCAATCCCTGCAGTCGTGTTGTAAAATCATGAAATCAAGTAGGGGTACAACAAGGGTAGAAAAGACGTAGTAGGCAGCCACAATTGAGGACCATTACAGCAAGGATAACTGGTTCATCTCCACATACACCGATGAGGCATAACATTATGACCACCTTCCTAATATTGTGTTGGTCCCCTTTTTGCTGCCCCATATGCAACAAACTGCGCTGCACTGTGTATTCTGACACCTTTCTATCAGAACCAGCATTAACTTCTTCAGCAATTTGAGCTACAGTAGGTCGTCTGTTGCCAGCCTTTGCTCCCCACATGCATCAATGAGCCTTGGCTGCCCATGACCCTGTCGCCGGTTTACCACTGTTCCTTCTTTGGACCACTTTGATTTTAGTTGTCATGCTAGCAGGTGGGATCCTG
Source organism: Trichomycterus rosablanca (assembly GCF_030014385.1). Lineage (NCBI taxonomy): Eukaryota > Metazoa > Chordata > Actinopteri > Siluriformes > Trichomycteridae > Trichomycterus > Trichomycterus rosablanca. The sequence continues at coordinate 26,081,412 of NC_086003.1, read as the reverse complement.
CTTTTGTCTTTTATCATAAGTTATTAAAAAATGTCAGTGCCAGTAAAGCACTGATAAGAAAATCCAGAAAAGATCAATCACAGCTGACAGTGGCAGTAATACAGAACAATACAGAACTGACAGTGTTGGCAGGAAACAAATCTGCTGTCTCATCTTGTCTAGATGTCACGGACAGGAAGTTATCATTTTCAAATTATTTAGAACCAGTTTCAGTACTTGACCTGACATCTCCCTCCCTCCCTCTGGGTGCACTCTTTTCCTCCCAAAAACATGCTGGTCACTAATAGAATGTAATGGGCTTAACTGCCATTGATCACCTTGATATGATGCAGCACTGAATGAGCTCATGGATGAGCCAGAGCTAAGGTGGCCAACAAAGCCAGTATTTAAAGGGCTCTCTCGGGTGCAGCAAAGTACACTTACAATTACAAAGGGCAATTACAAAGCAGCTTACAATTATGACTGAATACAGTTAAAGCAACTGAATGTTGAGGACCTTGCTCAGGGGCCCAACAGTGGCATCTTGGCTGCTCTAGTACTTTAAGCACTGATCTACTTGTTCCTTATTAACCCTGATGAGGTGCAGAGACCTCCTGATTAAAGGGAACACGAGTGTCAGTCATCAGTGCCTCTGTGCTCCCTGCTACCCATAATGGCATGGCAGGTGGGCATAATTCTGTAACATGAACCCCCTGCCAATCTCTCTGGGCCCATTTTAAGTCATTATAGGCATTATACTGTATAGTAAGTATAAACAATTATATGATAAGGATAAACAGCTACAGTCATAAAAGAGTACACCGATGCTTCAAAACACCTTTAAAGAACTGAACCAAGGGTTGTTTTTCTGTGACATTAATTTTTCTGTTATGGAGTAAACTTTTAGGAAAGTAAACATAATTCACATCCAGCTCACTAGATGCAGCCTCATTAGGGATCACGACTGGCCAAGCAAGACTACTTATTGCATAAATTGTTGGAACGCTGGTTCTTCCAGAAGGATAAAACTATGAAATCCAGAGATCATTAAAGTTAACAAGAATAATTACTCCAATGAAGCATTTCACACTGAATCTGGTTCTGCTTTGCACATATGAACCTAATCATTCCAGAACAGTTGAGACATTTTGTAAAATGTGATGAAGAATGTGTGATTTGTTAATTGTCTTGAAGTAGAAAGAAAAGATTTCCAATTTTTTCACTGATCAGCCATAACATTAAAACCACCTCCTTGTTTCTACACTCACTGTCCATTTTATCAGCTCCACTTACCATATAGAAGCACTTTGTAGTTCTACAATTACTGACTGTAGTCCATCTGTTTCTCTACATACTTTTTTTAGCCTGCTTTCACCCTGTTTTTTAATGGTCAGGACTCACACAGGACCACCACAGAGCAGGTATTATTTGGGTGGTGGATCATTCTCAGCACTGCAGTGACACTGACATGGTGGTGGTGTGTTAGTGTGTGTTGTGCTGGTATGAGTGGATCAGACACAGCAGCGCTGCTGGAGTTTTTAACTACCGTGTCCACTCACTGTCCACTCTATTAGACACTCCTACCTAGTTGGTCCACCTTGTAGATGTAAAGTCACAGACGATCGCTCATCTATTGCTGCTGTTTGAGTTGGTCATCTTCTAGACCTTCATCGGTGGTCACAGGACGCTGCCCACAGGGCGCTGTTGCCTGGATATTTTTGGTTGGTGGACTATTTTCAGTCCAGCAGTGACAGTGAGGTGTTTAAAGACTCCAGCAGTGCTGCTGTGTCTGATCCACTCATACCAGCACAACACACACTAACACACCACCACCATGTCAGTGTCACTGCAGTGCTGAGAATGATCCACCACCCAAATAATATCTGCTCTGTATTGGTCCTAGGAGGGTCCTGACCATTGAAGAACAGCATGAAAGGGGGCTAACAAAGCATGCAGAGAAACAGATGGACTACAGTCAGTAATTGTAGAACTACAAAGTGCTTCTATTTGGTAAGTGGAGCTGATAAAATGGACAGTGAGTGTAGAAACAAGGAGGTGGTTTTAATGTTATGGCTGATCAGTGTATGTTCTATGTATAAACAAATTTAGAATTAGATGACTGCAAAACACTCAAAAAGTTGGGACAGAAGCATATTTACCACTGTGTTGCATCACCTCCGTTTATGCATCAACTTTTCTGAAAATAGGAAATGTCATATTCCAGTGTATTACAGATATGTGCAGTTGAATCATAAGGCATAGGATCCAGTTGGAAATCATCTTCCTTTTCATAAATGAAGTGCAATAAATCAATAATAACCTATTATATTTGTTATAATACACCATTAGTCTTGTGATCTTAATCAATATATGTATGTGAATTTTGACAAGCCACCTTCTGATGGAAACCATGTATAAAAACAGCTACATAAGGAGTTGAATTACTAGATACTATACAGTGATGGCATAGTTACCTTGAAAAAGTAATCTGATTACTGATTACTCCTTTAAAAAGTAACTTAGTTACTTCATGGATTACTTGATTTTAAAAGTAACTAAGTTAGATTACAAGTTACTTTATTAGTTATATAATGCGGTCCGCTAATGTATCCCATAATGCAACTGGAGCTGCGTAGGTGATTGAAGCGGAATAAGAAACAAGAAAGACGCGGAAAACGGAGTCCTCTGTTCACAAGTGTAAGTAAGATAAATAAAATAAAATTTTTAAAGACAAATAAATAACAAAGAGACGATAAATATCCAAACATTTTGGCGAGTGGGGTTTGTAATGTGTCTGTAACTATGGTGATATTACGTCATCACGTCCCCACGTCATCACTTGACGTTGGTAAGATGTACTTCTTTACCGGCCGAGTAGTGCATACTTTTAAGTGTATACTACTAAGTATGCGATTCCGGACGCAGCCCGTGACTTAATTGTCACATAGGACAGACGTCACTCCCCGAGACGCAAGAAGAAAGCAAAAATATATCTTTTTACTAAGGAAAATTACAAAAATAGTAACGCACAGTAACTTGGATAAGTAACTTTAATCTGATTACTGGATTGGAAATAATAACGCGTTAGATTACTCGTTACTGAAAAATTTGGTCAGATTAGAGTAACGCGTTACTAAGTAACGCGTTACTGACCGTCAGTGATAATATATATATATATATATATATACTGTATATACTGTATATATATATATACAAGAAACATGTTCTGCAGAACTTACTATCAAATGTCGGCCCAGAAGGCTGCTTATAAGCTTTCATGTGTGTGGAGGACTCACTTTAATAAATCACCACATTGTTTTCCCTTTTTACTGAGAAGTGTCTCTAGTAATGATCATGAGATTTATATTACTAATATATAACCATGAGATTTATTTGAGTTATACAATCTTACCAGACTTCCTCGATTATCTTGCTGTTTTGTCAGGAGTCGGCTTTAAACAAATAATTTTTGCAATAAATATGTGACCAAGTGTGCTCAGGTTACCATTTGTATGCATTTAGAAAGCAATGTACATATAATAACATATTTATTTAAGCGTTAAACAGAAATTAAAAGGATATTTCATTACTAAAGGTCACTTCAGGGTTTAAATGCTATTTTAAGTAAAAGAACTATCAGTGGATCTCAGGAGCAGACCTCTTACAGCTGTTATCTATTAAAAAGCCTTATTTTACCAACAACTCAAACTCAGATTTCTCCAGAATGTAATAAATGAACATATATTGCACAAGGAGGACGGGTATTTAGTAATGAAATATAACTCGATGTAAAAGGGAACATCTGGACTGGAAATATTAAAGTGGAACAGTGATGATCAGTGAGATCTATTGAAAAGAACATACAAATGCCTTGTCAGAATTGAGCATGTAACTAACAGGATTATGTTACAGTTTATGTGCCAGATAAATGGAGCATAAAGGAGCCAAGACTTTTTTGTTAGGGTTGCGTATTCTACTGTATAGTTTAATATATAAAAGTAGAAGATGCAGTAAGTAAGAAATAAAGCCTGACGGGCAGTGCTCTTGAAAATAAATAAAGACAGGCGCATCTTAAACACTTTCGGTTCTATGACCTACCTAAATGTAAATGGATTGACTTACATTTATGGAATTTAGCAGACAATGTATCCTAAGCGACTGTACTGTGTCAGTATATTGAGGGTTAAGGGCCTTGCTCAAGGGCCCAACAGTGACAACCTGGCAGTGGTGTGGCTTGAACCAGCAACCTTCAGATTATTAATCTACTATCTTAACCACTAGGCTACAACTGCCACTAGTACACTAGGCTACTTTGTATATTTCGTCTAATGTAACTGGTCGCCAATTTGTGAATGGAATGACTGGTCCCCGCCTTGAACCACCGCTAGTCTCATAATGCTTTAAAAAGCTCAAACCAAACAAACTGGCAAACTGACAAAATTTCTTTTATTGTCATACAACAAAACTGGTCTTCAGAAACTCTCTGGGTTTCCTTCAGGTACTCCGGTATTCATCCACCTCTTTAATGGATTGGCTGCTTTAGTTCAATTGACTGTAAATAAGTAAGTGTGTGTTGCCCTGCAATGATTAATATATTAAACAATAATAAATTGTTAATATATTATTAATATCATGTCCAGGGTTCATTTCTGCATCTTGCTAAAGTATTAAAGCTACAGCAACCCTGGTCAGTATGAAGTGGTTAATAAAAATTGATGTAATAAATTATTAAATAAATATAATAATATATAATATATAATAAAGGAATGAGGGGCATGTTGTATGCTGCAATGTACACAGTGTGTAAACTGCAGAGGTGGTAAGTAACGAAGGACAAGTACTTTGTTTCTGTACTTAACTTAATTACTCGTGTAACTTAATACTTTTACTTTCTACATTTAAAAAAATCTGTACATTTATTCATTACATTTTTAAAACAGGTTCATTACTTAAGCTCTTATTACTTTATTTATCTAGTTTATCTTTTTTTTTTTTTAGGCACATACTCAGGCCCCTAATGAAACACCAATTCATGTGAAACAATTTCAGGGGAAAGCAGTAAACTTGTGATTGCCTGCTTTTATGGCTTTTCCAAAACAGTGATCTTTACCGCTAAATGAAGAAAGTTTACAATTCAGGCAGTGCGGAGCGTCTAAGGTAAAAAAACCTCATTCATGGCTTTACTTGAGGGAATTATTTGTAGCTGGGTTGTGTCTCCCACTAAACTACATGTTTAATCCTTTGTGTTTAAAGGGAATTTTTTTACTGAATTGTACCTGTAATTATAATTTATTAAACACTTTATTAAACACTTGAAGATTGAAAAAATTTCTAATAGGGAACCAGCAGATAGACCTAATGCTTTATTATTAAACCAAAACTTACTTAAGATGATAAAATGAAGGTTTTCCCAGTGTACAAAATGTACTTTTTTATAGTTTGTAAACCAAACCTTTCAGATAACTGAAGGCCAGATAACTGAACTAAAGCTCTCTCCTTTTAAACACCTTATGAAATAAACCAGTTCAATTGTGCTTGGAGGAGCTGAAGGTGAAAGAAGATGAAAAAGAGAGTCAGCAACAAGATAAATGAATACAACCACAGAAACAATGAACGAACCATTAAAAAGCCTGCAGACCCAAACAGATGACAGGATGTTCTGAGGATACATGGTCATGTGGTCAACAGGAGTCTGAATCGACTTGACAGCACTTCATAATAATTATAATAATTATACATTTAAGGTAACCTTGAGTTGTCAATCTCACTGAGATGTAAATGAAAGCAATTAAACATAACATTTAACAAATTATAATGACAGTTATCGTAGATAACAGCACTTCAGCACTTTGCAAGATTTAATGTCAGAACGTTAATGTTCCTCATTGCACAACAGGTCTTTAATTAAGTAGAAGCCTGTAATACCAAAGTTACGAATCACAGCAAAGATAAATGAATTATAGTTAAATTTAATTATATTTGAATTGTCAGGCAGGGCAGAAAATTAACACTATTAGGATGAAAACATATCTTATGTTTCCAGTCATCAGTGAAAGTGTTTCTGTAATCAATCAAGAGTGTGTACAGGAACACAAGCATGTTTCAGCATTTACTGGATGAATTATGCTGAAAACAAGCTGGTGAATTATGCAAGATCAAGTAAAAACATTTTAACTTGAACTAAACAGATAAATCATGTAATAAAAGGTGTTCATACTCAAACGAGGTTCTTATTTCAATTCAGGACCGTTAAAACATTCCTGCCATTAAAAACTCATTTCTGAATTCTCACGTTTTCTTCTCACCTTTGTGCTTCTGTTAATCTGTTGCTTTTTTGTCTGTTGTGCAAGAGATCATACCTTCAGGTATAAAAATCAGCACTTTAATCATTTAGCATTATGAATTATTATGAACTAATTCTTCAGCTGCATGTAAACAACACAAACAAATAAACTTTTCCAGATATCAAGAATACAAGAACAAAATGGCAAATAATCATTTGAGAGACATACAGGGTGTGTACGAAAACCTAGTGAGCTGCCTTGCTGTCTTAACTGCCTACATAGGCATCTTCCTAAGTAGAGAGGATTCTAATAAGTCATTGACTTATATGGCTGGTTATTCGAACGCACTACTGAGACAGCGATTCCATCAGTTTTTGCTAACTAAGCTAACACCGTTATCTTGGTGGTGATGAGGTTGATGTGTACCGAAATGTTTATACAAATTTAAAATCAATAATAATTTATATACATTTGAAAATAATTCCGTCCTTTTCTCCGTACCGTCATGTTTTTTAATTTTTTTGTGAGAAAAGTTGTGCCGCAATGGATGCTGGGATTGCCTTCACTGCTAAGGCAGCCTCAGATGCTCACTCGTTCTTGAGTCAAAATACTGTTAAAATTTTAAGGTACCTTACTAGTGAGCAAATTAAGGCATCTAGGAATTAGAACAGCACGTAGGATGACGTAAAATGCGTCTATGTAGAGAGCTCACTAGGTTTTCGAACACACCCACAGTGTGATAAGATCAGATCAGGGTAAGGACTGATGTGTACCTGTCTGCCACTGTAGGGTGCTGCTGACCAGAACAATTGGTCTTTAGGGTTTTTAACAGAACTGAAATTGTTACGTCAGAACTTTGGATTAATCAGACAGGATGTCCATGTAGAGGCATAAACGTGGATAGAATTTTAATTCCAATTTTCTAATAATACATTTAGAGAAAGAAAACCTGGCCTCATCTTTACTAAAATTGGCATATTTGGGGCACAGACAGTAACTCTGAAGTCCAATTTATTATCAGAAGTTGAATTTGGGGGGAGACAAATAGTGATGAGATCAGATCAGGCTACAGAATGATGTGTACTTGTCTGACACTATAGGGTGCTGCAGACCAGAACAGTCTGTCTTTAGGATTTTTAATAGAACCAGCAGTAAAACTGAATCTCAACTAAATGGTTACACATCAGAACTTTGGATAAATCAGACAGGATGTCCATATAAAGGCAGAAATGTGCATATAATTTTAGTTCAAATTTTTTAATACATTCAGGGAAAGAAAAACTGGCCTCATCTTCCCTAAAACTAGCATCTTCGGGGCACTGACAGTAACTGAAATCCAATATATTAATAAAACTTAAATCACTGGAGAGACAAATAATGATGGGATCAGATCAGGGTCTGGACTGATGTGTATCTGTCTGCCACTGTAGGGTGCTGCTGACCAAAACAATTGGTCTGTAGGGTTTACTCATTCTTGACTGTTGTTCTTGATTATATTGATTTTTCTCATCAAAGTTACAATGAAACCTCATTATACAGATTTGTAAAAGATTTAATTCTAATTTAATGTCTCTCTTTTAATCTAACTGTACTTCTGGCTTGTCCTGTTGTCCAAGTTCCAGATCCAGAATGCAACATGATGTCTGCAGCAGCTCTAGTGCAATGTCAAGGCATGCACGAATGCCTAAATAAGTCAGAAAGATGATGTTCACCAAAAAAGCTGCACATATTGCTAACATGTACACAGACAAACATTGGCGGTAGAACATTAAGTGCACGATAGCTCCATCAGTAGTACTATTGCCTCACATGGAGAAGGTCCTGGGTTTGGTTCCCAAGTTGAGCGGTCTGGGTTCTTTCTGTTGTGCACTGTGCTACACTGGTAGCTATAAAAGTCCTTTATTTCTTAGCCACATTATTCTTATAACCTTTGGTATGAGACTCCGGAAGTGAACTTTAAATACCAACACTGTCCTGAATGATCGACCACTTTTGTGCTTGGGGTAAATCTTTGCGTCTTTGCATTACAAACATTGTTAACAAATATAATATAAATATAAAGATGACTTTTTCAAAAAGGTGTGTCCCATCAAGAGCACTGAAATCCAGACTGTTATTGCATTACCTTATTCATATATTGCAACCAAAGTGCCCCAAAGATGCCAATTTCAGTAAAGATGAGGCCTGATTTTCTTTCTCTGGCTGTATTACACCGATGAGGTATAACATTATGACCACCTTCCTTACTGACTGGTCTGCAGCCCCATTAGCAACAAACCGTGATACACTGTGTATTCTCACACCTTTCTATCAGAACCTCTGATAACTTCTTCAGCAGTTTGAGCTACAGTAGCTCGTCTGTTGGATCGGACCACACGGGCCAGCCTTCGCTCCCCACGTGCATCAATGAGCCTTGGCCGCCCATGACCCTGTCGCCGGTTTACCACTGTTCCTTCCTTGGATCACTTTTGATAGATACTGACCACTGCAGACCAGCAGCACACCACAAGAGCTGCAGTTTTTGGAGATGCTCTGACCCAGTCGTCTAACCATCACAACTTGGCCTGTGTCAAACTTGCTCAAATCCTCAAACTTGCCCATTTTTCCTGCTTCTAACATCAACTTTGAGGATGAAATGTTCACCTGCTGCTTAATATATCCCACCCACTAACAGGTGCCGTGATGAAGAGATAATCAGTGTTATTCACTTCACCAGTCAGTGGTCATAATGTTATGCCTAATCTGTGTATTAGACAATTAGAATTAAAATTCTATATGGACTTCCTGCCTGATTCAGCCTAAAATCTGATGTGTAACAATTTCGTTGAGAAAGTTTTACTGTCGGTTCTATTATAAATGTTCCTCTCCTGAAACATTTTTAATGTCTGTAAGGGCAGTTCCTCACCGACCAGATTAAACTATCTCTGTATTGATCAAAATTTGGAAGTAGAGAGAGTTGCGAGTTCATGCCTTAGAGCCAAAATAAAAAACCTGACAGGCTGTGCAGAGTGTGCGAGTCAGGATAAATACCCGGATCAGTTTTGGCAAAGGTCGAAGAAGGGCAATTGCTGTCACATAGTGAGCAAACTGTTTTCGATGACACGGACGGATGGCGCTTCTTGAGGCTATTAGATTAGACGCAGACCTGCTCGGCGGTCCAGTGACCAGACAGGAATTCCTAAAAAGCTTAGCATGTCAGAGCCGGCAGCTATACGCTTATCTTACCTGCACTTATCTTACATCACACCTTTAGTTCGGTCACTGCTGTCCGGCCAGTTTTATTCATATGTGGTCCATGCAGCAGGTTCCGTACCAGTAAAACCCAGGTCTTGTTAAAATTTATTCAGCAGCACTTTCTAGTTTACTATATAGTCATTACAACTATCTGTGATGTAGCAAACACTGTAGAGCTAGACGTATATGGACACCAGGCCTAGAGTTTTTTAGGCATCCTATATCAAAACCATGGGCAATAATATGAACTACACGATCAGCACTAAAACCACTGTCCATTTTATCAGCTTCACTTACCATATACGTAGGAGCACTTTGTAGTTCTACAATTACTGACTGTAGTCCATCTATTTCTCTACATACTGTATTAGCCTGCTTTCACCCTGTTCTTCAATAGTCAGGACCCCCACAGGACCACTACAGAGCAGGTATTATTAAAGTGGTGGATGATTCTCAGCACTGCAGTGACACTGACATGGTGGTGGTGTGTTAGTGTGTGTTGTGCTGGTATGAGTGGATCAGACACAGCAGCGCTGCTGGAGTTTTTAAATACCGTGTCCACTCAATGTCCACACTCCTACCTAGTTGGTTCACCTTGTAGATGTAAAGTCAGAGACGATCGCTCATCTATTGCTGCTGTTCGAGTTGGTCATCTTCTAGACCTTCATCAGTGGTCACAGGACGCTGCCCACGGGGCGCTGTTGGCTGGATGTTTTTGGTTGGTGGACTATTCTCAGTCCAGCAGTGACAGTGAGGTGTTTAAAAACTCCACCACCTGTGTCTGATCCACTCATACCAGCACAACACCTACTAACACACCACCACCATGTCAGTGTCACTGCAGTGCTGAGAATGATCCACCACCTAAATAATACCTGCTCTGTGGTGGTCCTGTGGGGGTCCTGACCATTAAGGAACAGGGTGAAAGGGGGCTAACAAAGTATGTAGACAAACAGATGGACTACAGTCAGTAATTGCAGAACTACAAAGTGCTTCTATATGGTAAGTGGAGCTGATAAAATGAACAGTGTGTAGAAACAAGGAGGTGGTTTTAATGTTATGGCCGATCGGTGTACCTCCAACCACTTGTGGCTTCAAACATTTTTAAAAAGTCTTTTTAAGTTCAGGCACTGATGTTGGACAAGAAGGTCTGACTCACATTCAACATTTATTAGGGTTGAAAAAAGATTTTTGTGCAGGGACCTTGAGTCCTTCCACACCTCACTTGTCACACACTTGTCTTTTTGGCCTACGTTGTTTATCAGAGCTTATCCTGGTCAGGGTCATGGTTGGGTCTGATTGGAATTGAATAACTGGGAACAATGCAGTGACACCTTGGGCAGGATCCATTGTGGGACAGCAAACACCACTTCACCCAAGAAGGATGGGCCCTGCTGAGTCTGGTTCCTCTCAAGGTTTCTTCCTGTAATTTTCAGGGAGTTTTTCCTTGCCACAGTCGCCCTCGGCTTGCTCAACAGGGGTTTTTGTATCTGTTGGTCCTGGATTTTGTAAAGTTGCTTTGAGACAATGTATATTGTAAAAAGCGCTATATATAAATAAAGTTGACTTGACTTGACTTCTCTTCCCCACTTAGACATAGCTAATCATATCTTTATGTAGATGCTTGACTGGCCGACGGCACAGCTAGGGATCCCAGCAGTGGGGGGCAAGCGTAATTTACTGCCGCATCACTCGAGCACTCTTCACTATAATAACATCTCGTGTGGTCATTTTCACCAACTGCAGGCTGGTCCAGTGCCACTCAAATATTGAGTTAAGAAAGGGCACTCCAAAGTAGGTGGCTTTTACACTGTACTGATATGATGATTTAAGTCCATTTGTCCTCTCAGCAGGACAAATTCACTGTAATTCAATAAACAAGTTTTCTGACCGTTATCCTGACTAAAACAGTTTCAGTCCTAGTGCTATAAAAACCAAACCCAAGCTTGTTTACCAGAAGCCCTGACTCAGTAGAAATGATTAAAACCAAAGATAAATATATTTTCATTCAGGATTATTCCTTAAAAATACTCACGGTACCACAATCTAAAGCATGTGCGGCTGGAAAAATAAAACCTGACCAGTGTAAATAAAGATGCTTCTGTGGCTTCAGGCACCCGGTTTATGTTTATTTATGTTAGTGGCCGCACATCCTGTTCCTGTCTGTTAGCACTGGCATATTGGACAAATTTATAATCCAGCCTCGATAAATCTACTGTGAACTTCAGGAAGGTCCTGTGATTTATCCAAACGTCCTGGTTAAATCACACAAAAAGTAAACACACATTTAAAAATTATGATTTTTTTTTACCACTGGTGTTTAACCCTGAACTCAAAATAGGATAACAATGGGTAATTTATATGCTAACTGGCATATAATTTAATACAGCAGATGTTATTAGGAATAATTTGATCATGTTAAAGTGACAGAATAATAATAAATTATCCACAATGTGGAAATTTGTGTTTGATCACTCAGGCATTAAAAATAAAACATTCATAACATTTATGATAAGTGTATTTATATTAATGAGTCATGCACCATGCCATACAGCACTGCCTACACCAACAGTGTAGCTTAGCAATGAAGAGCTAATCATCTAAATGTTTACAGCTACTTGCATTTTGATTTTTATAGCATACAAGTTAGACTTAAAGGCTCCTGTGCAGAAAAAAAACAGGTTTTGTTTTTGTGATCAGCAGTAATACGTAATCAAGGTTTCAGATGTCAGTGTGAAAAGTTCTTTGAAGAGGCGTCTTTCTTGCATACTTGTAAAGCTTGCTTGACTGTGGACAGTATCTCATGTTGAAGCAGCTTCATAGCAGCCTTGTTTTTTTTCTAGGGGTTATTGAATTTGACCATGTTTGCTCCAATCATTCAGTCGGTTGAAATATGTCAAATGTAAAATTATTGACTGTAGCCCATCAGTTGCTCTGTACACTTTGCTACCCCCTTGTACCAAATCTAATGTTTAAAATTTAAAAAATTAAACCAGTTCACTCCAAAAGGAGGATGTTTAAGTGTCCGTCCTAGCGTTGTGTGGATGGAGGACAGGCAGCTGAAAAGCCGGACTGTCCGACCTAAAACCGGACGTCTGGCCACCCTACTCTCAACTGACATACGCCCCCTCTGTCAAGTACAGTCAGTACATATCACCTGCACGAGTCAAGTTCATATACTTGACAGGCACTGTGCACACAGGGCCACACCCCCATCAGCAAATATTCCTCAGCCCTGTGCAGGTGCCATCAGTCAGCAAGCAGGGGCCGCAGTCTCACCAGTTATGAGGACCTATGGTCCGACCTCTCTTACCCCTAAGAACAACAGCCAATTGTTGTTCATACTGCCGCCCAGCCTAGTCGGAAAGGCAGAGGTTCGATACAATGTATTCAAAACCCCAAGTTTGGTGAGCTAGCGTACTTTACCGCTGCACCACCTGAGTGGCCATTATATAATTGATTTTATACTAGTGGATGTTGTATGTAACAAGTTGTTTGTCTGGTATGAGCTGCTGTAACAAAGAACTTTCCTGCAAGGGATCCATCCATCCATCCATCCATCCATCCATCCATCCATCCATCCATCCAATCCATCCAATCCATCCAATCCATCCAATCCATCCCATCCATCCCATCCATCCATCCATCCATACCTACCTACCTACCTACCTACCTACCTATCTCATCCATCCATCCATCCATCCGTTTAGAACTGCAAGAGACCATAGGACCCCCACTGACTAGATGATGCTTGCGTAGTGGACCATTCACAGCACTGCAGTGAAACTAGCAAGAAACTGAATAAAGACAGGAACATATGAAGGTCAGAACACAAGGAAGTGTTAATGCCATTGAAAGAGAAGAAAACTGAGAGGATAATATATACACAACCCAATCAGGGAGAAATGTGGAGCAGCTGGGCATGATGAAACCGAAGTTAAGAGGTGGTGACTAGAGTGGGTAGAGGGTAAAAACAAAAACATGTTCATGATGAAGGGGGACTGGGACTGTTACTAAAAAAATGGAAAATAACAGATATAGTTGAGAACTAGCAATTCTAGATTTTTTTGAATAAATTTTTTTCCTTATTCTCCTGATTTTTAGCATGTCCAGTGTTTACCCAATTGCAATTGCACTCTGACACGTGTGCAGTACCGACTGCATCTTTTCACCTGCATGAGGTGAATTCATATGTGGATCAGCTTTGTGTATGGAGAGACACACCCTGATCAGCATTATTCCTTGACTCTGTGCAGACGCCATCAACCAGCCAGCAGAGGTCGTAATTCGCTTGGTCATGAGGAGTCCCTATCTGGCTTATCCTACCCTATGAACAACAGCCAATCATTGTTCGTGTAGCGTTGTTCGAATGGCAGAGCTGAGATTCAATACGATGTATTTGAAATCCCAGGTCTGGGCAATTCTAGATTTTTAAAGGCAGTTTAGATGTCTAGAGCTCCACAATATTCCATTAATAGAAACAATGTAACTGGATATTTAATGGTTAATATGGTAAATTTGGTACAAATTAACATTGATCCTGAATCAGTATGGACTTTTCCTTCAATTGTCAAACAAAACAGACCATTAAACTCAGACACAGTGAAGACAGGACCCGCAGAATAACAAATGGTGGCTTATTTTTGGCAAAATGACAGCTAGTTTGGTCAAGAGCCTTCACGCAAGATTAGAAATTCATACAATTCATATTAAGCAGACAAAGCATTCTCACAACCCGCTCTCATCTAGTGCTGTCATCAATGTTTTTCACAATCGCTGTAAGAACCACTATGCATGGCAAGCACAGTAAAGCTATATAAAGTCTAGAGTCTATATAATGAATACATATTGAACATTTCCAAGCAAAGCCAAAGTAAATACAAGAGAAAATACCTCATACATCTTAGTCCAATATCACTCTGCATATTTTATCATATTTTTCCAGTAACAGTTTTCAAATTCCTTGATTTGCTTGCTTTGCAGTTCCCTTGAAACTAGTTTGCACATGTATAAGCTTGCCTACTTCAAATATGAGTACATACACTGATCAGCCATAACATTAAAACCACCTCCTTGTTTCTACACTTGCTGTCCATTTTATCAGCTCCACTTACCATATAGAAGCACTTTGTAGTTCTACAATTACTGACTGTAGTCCATCTGTTTCTCTGCATACTTTGTTAGCCCCCTTTCATGCTGTTCTTCAATGGTCAGGACCCCCACAGGACCACTACAGAGCAGGCATTATTTAGGTGGTGGATCATTCTCAGCACTGCAGTACCAGTGTTGTGCTGGTATGAGTGGATCAGACACAGCAGCGCTGCTGGAGTGTCCACTCACTGTCCACTCTATTAGACACTCCTACCTAATTGGTTCACCTTGTAGATGTAAAGTCAGAGACGATCGCTCATCTATTGCTGCTGTTCGAGTTGGTCATCTTCTAGACCTTCATCAGTGGTCACAGGATGCTGCCCACAGGGTGCTGTTGGCTTTTTATTTTTGGTTGGTGGACTATTCTCAGTCCAGCAGTGACAGTGAGGTGTTTAAAAACTCCATCAGCATTGCTGTGTCTCATCCACTCATACCAGCACAACACACACTAACACACCACCACCATGTCAGTATCACTGCAGTGCTAAGACTGATCCACCCCACCAAATAATATCTGCTCTGTAGTGGTCCTGGGAGAGTCCTGATCATTAAAGAACAGCATGAAAGGGGGCTAACAAAGCATGCAGAGAAACAGATGGACTACAGTCAGTAATTGTAGAACTACAAAGTGCATCTATATGGTAAGTGGAGCTGATAAAAGACAGTGAGTGTAGTAGAAACAAGGAGGTGGTCATAATGTTATGGCTGATCGGTGTATGTGTTTGGTCAGAAATGACAAAAAAAACGCAACAGGGGTGCTTAAAATCCAGCATTGATTTCACATATCAGTAGGCAATTTTAACCCACAGTGAGGAAAGTGCTGCCCATGCAGCTCGTGTACTTCTGATAAACAAAGGAAAAATAGGATATGACAAGCTACAAATCATTGCTACGTTCGTAGGAAACACAAACACTGATCAAATATTACTGCACATAAAACATTACATCTTACAGCTTGTTTAACAGATTGCATTTATTAAAAATATAGAATGATTACAGATGCATCACAATAACTATATAATTCTACATATATATATATATATATATATAATTACATATTGACTCATGTCGAATGTGAAATACTGAATGCTGTCTGCTTGTCGTGGTGGCTCAGTTGATAGAGTGACTGCCACACAGTGAATGTCCTTGTGTGTTTTCTCCAGGTACTCCTATTTCTGTCCCCCTTTTAAAGACATGCAAAAGGTTGATTGGATGCTTAAGGGTCCCAATGTGAATGTTATTCTCATCCAGGGTGTATTTTACCTTGTACCCAGTGTTTTTGACCTTGATCAGGATAAACCAGCAAGTAAAAATAAATGAGGAATAAATGAACGAATGTTGTTGTAGCTGTATATAAAGCTATATCTATAGACAGACATACAGACAGACAGACATAAAGACAGGCAGACAGACAGATACAGGCAGTCAGACAGATAGACAGGCAGACAG
Source organism: Trichomycterus rosablanca (assembly GCF_030014385.1). Classification (NCBI taxonomy): domain Eukaryota; kingdom Metazoa; phylum Chordata; class Actinopteri; order Siluriformes; family Trichomycteridae; genus Trichomycterus; species Trichomycterus rosablanca. The sequence continues at coordinate 26,065,315 of NC_086003.1, read as the reverse complement.
ACAGATAGATAGTCAGACAGACAGACAGATACAGACAGATGGACGGACAGACAAAGATTGATAGATAGATAGATAGATAGATAGATAGATAGAGACAGAGACATACAGAGATAGATAGACAGACAGACAGAGATAGATAGCAAGATAGACAGACAGATAGAAAAATAGACAGAAAGACAGACAGACAGACAGAGATAGACAGACAGAGAGATAGAGATAGATAGACAGACAGACAGACAGATAGATAGATAGACAGATAGCTAGAAAGACAGACAGACAGATGTTTCGTACTAGACTTTTAATGAATCTTCTGAATTAGTCTGCACATTTTAAGTGCCTCCTAAGTGGGCACTGCATATTGTAAAGAAGTTAAAAATAACTTTTCTTTTGTATCCAAGACTCCAACACAAGCAATCTTACTTCATACAAACATACTGTGAAACTGTGTACATTTTCTTGACCTGCAATGTCAAGGTGGGTCTGTTAGAGTAGCTTGGATTGCAACGTGAGGTATTATCCAGAATTATGCTGGTACGGGAACAACAACAACAACAACAAAATAACACTATAACAATAGTAAAGTACTAGCAAAACAGAAAACAAAAAAACAAACACTGATCTGCTTAGGTAGGAGATTGGCACACTAGTAATAACAAACAGGAAGTTGTTTTAGCTGGCGCAGCAGTAATCAGTCACTTTAACACAGGGAGATTGTGAGTTTACAATCTGATGCCATAGCCAATCATGATCCAAGTCCAAGGAAGAAAGGAAGACTAGAGGCTCATTTATTGTAGCTTTAAATGAGCACACAAGGATCCTTGGTTTTAACATTTGCTGAATATCAACATTTATTCCTGATTTATGTAGAAAAATGTAAAAAGCCATTAAAATGCACAGCGCATAGATATAAATCATAAATATGTATAAGGTTATTACTTAAATTAAAAGGATCATGAAATAATAGAACTATTAAATTTATCTGTGAGCTGGGAAAACTTCCAGTAAGCACAGTCTAGAATACAAGAGTATCTTTTAGAGTATCTAAGTTGTTTGAAGGAGCGTTGTGTTTTGATCTCTCGGGGTCATTTTTAACAGAACGAGGAAGATAAATTGTGCAGATGATCCTCATTTGTTATTATCTTTCTAATCCCCGTGCTCCAGCCTCACCTCTGAATCACAAATTAATTTATGGCTTAAGATGCAGACTCTGTGCTCAGCATAATACAATGAAGGAAAAAAAGAGGCACTATCATGCAGTGCTTTGTCATTTCCCAAAATTAATTCTAGCGCCATGAAAACATCAGGAAACCTTCAGCAGGAACTATAGCAGGTGAATAAAACCTGGCTATTACAACCACAAATCAGTAAAAGTTGGGACAGTGTAGAAAATGCAAATAAAATAAAAATGCAGTGTTCCTTACATTTACTTTGACTTTTATTTGATTGCAGAAAGGATGAACCTGATATATTTCATGTTTTATCTGCTCAACATCCTTTCATTTGTTAATAAACATCCATTCCTGCATTTCAGGCCTGCAACACGTTGCAAAAAAAGTTGGGACGGGGGCAATTTAGGGCTAGTAATGAGGTGAAAAACTAAATAATAATGTGATTCCAAACAGATGATGTCAACAGGTGATTGTAATCATGGTTTGGTACAAAAGCAGCATCCAGTAAAGGTTGAGTCTCTGATGAGCAAAGATGATCAGAGGATCCCCAGTTTGTCAACAAATGCGTGAGAAAATGATTGAAATATGGGATTTGCATATTTCTCTCTCTACAGTGCATAATATCATTAAACCATTCAAGAAATCAACAGGAATTTCAGTGCATAAAGGCCAAAAGGCCAAGGACACAGGCTTAAGCTGAACGCCCGTGATCTTCGATCCCTCAGACGGCACTGCATCAAGAACCGCCACTCAACAATAGCTGATATAACCACATGGGTGAGGGATTACTTTGGCAAACCTTTGTCAAGCACTACAATACAGAGTTACATGCACAAATGCCACTTCAAACTTTACTGTCTGCAATCAAATAAAAGTCAAAGTAAATGTAAGAAACTCCATACTTCCATACTGTCCCAACTTCTACTGATTTGGGGTTGTACAGTGATCTGATTGGGTGAATCTACAACTGGTGCAGTATGTTACACAATGGTCAGTAACTGTAGCCTTTGGTTTTACAGAGCAATAACTGAGGTCCAGAAATTCACTCATTTATTCAGTTAGTCTGTTTTACCACCGCTTTATCCTTTTCAGGGTCGTGGTGGGTATAATTCACCGAGCAAAAGGCAGGAAACACCCTGGACAACTCTCCAGTCCATCACAGGGCTGAAATTTAGAAATGAACAAACTGATCTTGGGCAGATTAAGAACTGCTGTTTTATTTGAATTTAAGGAAAGAAAGTTTTTCTCTAATAACTCATAACTTTGAAACGGATATGAATGATCAGGCTTTTATTAGCGCTGTTGATTTGTAAAATGCCCCATTAAAAATTGAGAACAAGCAGTTTATAATACGAGATTAAAGCAAAACAACTGGACATTCTACAAACAACAGTATCAAAGTACTGAAACAAACATATTGGATGCTCGGGTGGTGCAGCAGTAAAACATGCTAGCACACCAGAGCTGACATGTTGAACTCTTGAGCCAGGTGCCTATATGGACATGGACAATGATTCGCTCATTCGAGAATGAGAATGCTGGAGGGGATTTCTCATAACTGCTGCAATTACGACCTCTGCTGGCTGGTCAATGGCATCTACACAGAGGTGGTGAGATAATTAATGGAGATTGGTGTTTAACTCTCTGTGCACGATACAGATCTCTATATGAACCCACCTCGTGCAGGTGAAAAAAAAGCAGTCGGCTACTGCACACATGTGGAGGGTGTGTGTGTTAGTCAAGGCCCTTGTCAGACAGTAGTGGAAGCAGCAGCGACTAGACTGAGTGAATAATTTAAAAATGCATTAAATGAGACAAAATGGCCATACAGACAGCGACAGAATGAATTCTAAAGTCTACATAATCATCATGTCTTTCCATGTATAAGCAAATACATACAAACTAACTGGGTGAACATTCAAAACATAGCAAGACACTGACCCAAAGCATACTGGAAAGTATTGGCACGTTGTTAATAATAATAATAATAATAATAATAATAATAATAATAATAGATTGGACACGACAGGGTAATTGGACACGACTAGACTGAGGGATAAAAAATTGGGAAAAAAAAGAGAGGAAAATAATAATAATAATAATAATACGTTTTATTTATATAGCGCCTTTGTTATACCCAAGGTCACTTTATGTGCATATCATGAAAAAAAAGGAGAGATGTCACGTAGTACTCACAGGAAACGTTAGGAATCAGGTGCAGGTTTTATTAGGGCAACACAAAGTCAAAATCCACAAACAGTCCAAGGTCATACACGGGTTATCCAAATATACTAGCAAACAAATCCAAAGGGCTCAAGAGAATACTCACAATCAGGAAGCAGAATAAACAAGGTCATACACGATAAACAAATAGAAACCGCTCAGAATTGCAGGTAATGCCAAACAAGACTTCACAACATGTGTTTGTACATGTGGGGTATTTATACCCTCACAAAATGGCCACCAAACAGGATGTGGCTGCACTCTAGAACTCTGGAGACAGGGACCTCTGGTGGTGTGGAGGAGCAGCCACAGCCGGTGTGACAACAGAGGGGGAGAGAGGAAGTACTGAGAGAAAAATGAGGGTTTTCTCTGAGTTTTAAATGAAGAAAATTAAGAGCAGAGGCGGAGAGTTTGTGGTAAGGCGTTCCAAAGTTTTGGGGCCATGACACTGAATGATAACTAACTAATAACAGTAACTAATCTAAATTTCGGAGCAGACAAGAGACCAGTATCCGAGGACCTAAGTGTTCGCGCAGGGGAATAGGGTTGTAAAAGTTCCGATAAGTAGACCAGGCCAGACCATTGAGGGATTTATATGTTAGTAACAAAACTTTAAATTGAATATGGGGTGGGATAGATAGCCAGTGTAGTTGATAAAGAATTGGGGTGATATGAGCTGATTTGTTGAATGGACAAGTCCATCTCTTGATTTGTATTTCACCTGCTGAAAAGAAAACTCAAATCAAAACACAAATTGAAACCAGCACCTACTGAAGAGGAGGCCATAAATTCATCACATTAATGCTAAGAGTGCTGTGATGCCACTGGGTTACTCAGTTGACTCAGTTATTGCATTTAAAAGGTTTGGGGTCAATTACTAACTTTCATCAACAGAATTCAAGTGCAAAACTTAAGATGAAGGTCTAACATCAAAAGTGCTGACATTTAGTTTTGTTTACAACCGTAACACGAGAGCCAATCTAAACTCGGTTCAGTCAGGAGTCATGCAGGGGTCGCACTGTAATGGATTTTCTCAAAAGTCTAAATGATTTTAACCTTTCGAACACTTTTCAAAGTTGATTATTTTATAAATGTATATATGTGCTCACTGAAGAGTGCCCATAGTGTTTTACATAGCATACAAATTGTTCTAGAGAGGAAAGTAATGGGTGGCATTTACAGAAACTCAGACACAAGAAGTAAATGGAAAAAATAAGAGTTAAATTTGCTGACCTTTATTCATGACCAAGTGAGTACTTTTCGACTTGCCAATAATCTTTGAGTTTAATCTTTTGAGGTAAAGGGCGGCTCCGTGGCTTGGTAGATAGCTCTGACGTCCACAGTACAAAGACTAGGGAAATTGGAGACAAAATTAGACCTCTTAAAGTAGCGGGGACAAATCAGGTGACTTAAGGTGGTTGGGAAAAAAATCAGGCAGCCTTATTTGGTGTGGACAGATTCAGATGACTCAAAGTGGTGGGGACAAAATCAGGAACTCAAAGTGGTGGGGACAAAATCAGGAACTCAAAGTGGTGGGGACAAAATCAGGAACTCAAAGTGGTGGGGACAAAATCAGGAACTCAAAGTGGTGGGGACAAAATCAGGAGTCTTAAAAGTTGCAGGAAAATAATCAGGAACTCAAAGTGGAGGAAACAAAACCTTTCAATGTTATGGTTACAAAATCAGACTTCTTAAAGTGGTTGGGACAGACTCATCTGTTTTGAAGTGGTGGAAATTAAATCAGAGGTTTACAAGAAATAACTCAGATGGAATCAGACATTTTAAAAAGTCGTAGTTGGATAAAATCAGACGATTTCAAAAAGTTTTGGGGAATAAATCAGGTGGTTCAGTCGTGATGTGGATGATAATCAGCTATCACAAAAAAGGGTGTGTTCTAAATGTATCCAGCATGATGTACTGCTGAGCCCTAATCTGATTTCACAGACGAACAGCACCTCATTAAAGAACCTCACTAAAAGTATCTGAACTGGACTAGATGTATTCTCTTTTTTAAGTTTTATAGTCCCAAAGAAAGTGTTAAAAGTCCTAAACCATAAATGAGTATTTCCTCCCTCCTTCAGCACAAATGTTCCTGGAAGCAGAAACTTTGTAGGGTAGTGAGTGAACGGAGCAGCTCTTTAGTATGAGCAGCAGATTGCCGGCGCAAATCATTTAACATTTAACCACAGTGGCCTCGGAGCTAAGTGCACCCGCCTAATTAAAAATCTTCCCTTCTGCTAAAAAGTTCAGGTAAAATACAGATAAAATGTCACTCCATCAGACGACGCCTTCCTTTATTATTTACAGATTACAGATTACAGATTACAGATTACAGATTTACAGATTACAGATTTACAGATTACAGATCAGAAAAATTTAGGCTGAACTCTTGTCTGGCTCAGGTACCTGAGGGACAGTGGAAGCCTAGCAGGCAGAGCTGTGGGTTACCAACTAGAAGGTTTTGGTTGGGGAATCCTGGCTCTGCCATGGAGCCACTGTTGGGTCCTTAAGATAAAAGTCTAACATCAAAAGTGCTGATATTTTTTTTACAACCATAATACAAAAGCCAATCACAACTACGTTCATTCAAGAGTCATGCATTTTTCTTTAAAGTCTAAATGATTTCAACTTTTCAAACACGTTTCAAAGTGATTTACTGTATATACTTTATATATGTACAGTGTTTTACATAGCATACAGATTGTTCTAGAGAGGAAAGTAATGGGTGGCATTTACAGACACTCAGACACCAGAAGTAAATGGAAAAAAAAGAGTTAAGTATGCTTAACCTTTATTCATGGGAAAGGTGAATCATTTTCCACTTTCCACTCAACAGTGATAGCCTAGTAGAGCTGTGGGATACCAACTAGAAAGCTGTGGGTTTTGGAATCCTGGCCCTAAAGTCCCAACGTAATACAGATTATATAAATATATAAATGAATGTATACACCCAACCACAAGCTTGATGGACATGCTGTTGCAAAACCATGAGCATTATTATTGGTATAAACAGCGGCGGCTCCTGCCAAATCTCTCAGGGGGGGCAATTGTTGCGATGATGGCCAAGGTGACCCGTTCAATGGGTAAATTAAAGCTTAAATAATTAACATCTTGAGTAATCTGTCAGTTTGCCCTCACAAATAACTTTGAACATGGAGAGAGACCAGCTTTATCATTAATCATAAAATGAAGTAAAGCCTTCACACTAACAATTTCATCAGAGAGCATTTTATTTTAGGTGCAGCAGATCCAGAATAAAGACCGGGGCATCGGGGCAATGAATAAAGAAGTACAATTAAACAATTGGGGAGATACAATACAAGATATACAATTGGGGAAATACACAATTCACAATTTAAAAATTACCTTACTTGTATTGAAGTTTTGCTCGTCTCTCTTTCAAAGCAGCAAAGTGATCAATTACCCTTTTATTGAAGGCAAGGTAGCAAAATGTGCATGATTGTTCATCACTGATATTAACATCGGGGCTGTCTTATAGTTTACCCAGTAGCGCCACCCGAAGAACGAAGAGCCATTTTTTTGAACGGCTCTTTAAAAGATCCGACTCCCTTTAAGGAGCCATAATTCCCATCACTAGCTCCAATTATCGCTACGCCAGGTTACGTGTGTGTGATGCAAGCACGTAAGTGCGAGCCCCTCCGGAAGTCATTCAAAATGCATTGCAGCGCCTGCAGTTTGAAAAAAAGAGCTTTAACATGAAAGTCTATGAGAGGGATCTGGGGCGATTTTCACTTATAGTGGAGTCGCCCCAAAAGGGGCGGTACTGTACGGAACACAACTCCACGCTGATTGGACTACGATATTTAGAGGCAAGACAGACTCCAGGACAGTCACAGCTAGTTTAACACTGGTTGAATGTGATAGAAAAATTTTCTTCACTTTCGCCCTTTGGTGGTGCGTCGCCCGATCGCCCTAATGAACGAGCCGCCCCTGGGTATAAAGTGTAGGTACTTTTGAGAAAGTGGTAGCCTCAACCAGAGGATTGGCGGTTCAAATCCAGGCTCTGCTATGCAGCCACTGTTGGGTCCTCGAGCAAGGCCCTTGACCCTGTCTGCTCCAGGGGCGCCATACGATGGCTGACCCTGCGCTCTGACCCCAGCTTCCAAACAAGCTAGGATATGCAAAGAAAGAATTTAATTGTACTGTACACCTGTAAATGATGTACAGTACTGGCACCCAAGTGGTGGAACGTGCTTTCCCTGTCTGTCCGAACATCTGAGTCTCTTGCTGTCTTTAAAAAACAATAAAAAACCTTCAAAACCTAAAACACATGAATTTAATAATTAGAGTGGATGTCCCAATACTTTTGTTCATATAGCGTACATACGACACACGTCAGACATCAGTAAAAACATCATGTGAAAGAGGATATTGAAGTTTTGATTTTGTAATTCTGTAGGACTGACATGTTTGTATCACCTCCACCATACCAGACATGAACCCGTACAGAAAGGTTACATCAGTACATATTGATCTGGGAAAGCAATCTCACAAAGCACATTTGCACACCCATCTCCACCAGCGCCCCATTAACTGCATGCACTGTATCGTTTGCTGCATCCCGATTTTGGTTGGTGATCCGATATTGAACGCTCCACGCCATCAGCCTGCTTTACCTCCTCTTTTCAAGGTCAGTCAATAATTTTCCACACATATTATACAAGCTGGGAACTTAAATGTAACGTTGGATGGCAGCTGCCTCGTTTTCAGATAGCAAATACACAAGTATATAAACATCTGAACAAAGTCAGTCAGGGTCAAAGGTATTACACACGTCACTCATTACATTAAGACCATATGCAATAAAAAACAGTCAGTCATCTATAGTATGGCTGGAATTATAGTAGCTGAGTGTGACGTTATTCTGGAATCAGATCTGACACTGTTTTTTTTATCATGAAGCATAGTTCAACTTTCCAGAAAATGCATTCCTACTGCTCCAGAGTTTAATAGCATGTTGCTTTATACCTGTCCAGCTGACACTCAGTATTGTGCATGTTATTTTTAAATTATGCTTGTCCATAAAAATAATACATTATTATTATTATTATCATTATTATTATTATTATCATTATTATTTTGTATTTTCTGTTTTTATGCAGGGTGGCACTGTCGCCTCACAGCAAGAAGGTCCTGGGTTTGATCCCCAGGCGTGTGGAGTTTGCATGTTCTCCCTGTGTCTGCGTGGGTTTCCTCCGGGGGCTCTGGTTTCCTCCCACAGTCCAAAAAAAAAGCATGCAGGCAGGTTAATTGGAGACACTGAATTGCCCTATAGGTGAATGGGTGTGTGTGTGTCCCATCCAGGGTGTTACTGTGTGCCTTGCGCCCATTGAAAAGCTGGGATAGGCTCCAGTACCCCCCGCTACCTTATTGGATTGGATAAGTAGTTAAGAGAGTGAGTGAGTGAGTGAGTGTTTTTATGCATCCCCCTCTCCGATTTTTTTTCTTCTACTGTTTCAGGCCTCCACATCTGACCAAAGAGGGTCGCAACTGTCACACTTTACTCTGACACATGCAATACTGTTTATTTCAACTGTATGAGGCAGGTTCATATGAGGATCCGTATCACACATAGAGAACCTCACACTGTTTACCATTATTCCCGTCTCATTGTGCAGGCGCCACTGATCAGTCAGGAGAGACTGTAATTTCAGCAGTTATGAGGAAACCCTGTTCAGTTATTGTCCCGCCCCTTACAGACACAGCCAATCGTATGTCTGGTCAGCACTGGTGGGCTAACAATACATTACACTTCAGTTATTCTTCAGTTTTTGTGCTGACCGTACCTGAAGTCGTGCACCTAAGGACTGTTGGCATTTTGACATTTTACGAGTAGTAATCGGTCGGGTCTGAGAGACTGAGAGACGCTTATAGTCTGGATTTAGCTCCATCTGAGTTTCATCTTTTTGGACACTTAAAGAAGCTTTAAGGGGAAAAAGATTTTCATGTGATGATGATGTGAAAGCAGCGCTGCATCAGTGGCTATGAGCTCAACCGAAAACATTTTTTGCTGATGGCATTAAAAAGTTGGTACGATGCTGGAAATATACATCAGAAGGTGACGATGTACAGTAGAAAAGTTATGTCATTTGTTTTTGAAATTCTTAATAAATAGAGTTTAAAGAAGTGTGGAAACTGTTTGAAGAACACTCGTATATTTATGGTTCATTAATTAATATAGATGTATTTAAATAAAACAACACTGTTTTGTACAACAGCGACATTGTAGGGCAGTGGTAGCTTAGTGGTTAAGGTACTGAACTAGTAATCAAAAGGTTGCCGGTTCAAGCCCCACCACTGCCAGGTTGCAACTGTTGGGCCCTTGAACAAGACCCTTAACCCTCAATTGCTTAGATATCGTATACTGTCACAACTGTAAGTCGCTTTGGATAAAAGCAACTGCTAAATGCCGAAAATGTAAGTGTAAGACATCTCGCTTAACTAAAAATGTTCATTGTTATATAAATAAATTGAATATGTTTCTAATCTAATGCTGCACATTAGGCTGAGCTGTTGTTGCTCATGGATGTTTTGTTCTTACCAATAACTGGGCTGAGTACAACCCACTCTACTGTAAGTAATCCTTTTTGGAGACTGTATGTTTGAATTTTTGCTCCTTTTAACAATTGCCATGTCTGACATAGTTTCAACCATTCAATTAAAGGCCTGTCCACACATTTTTGACTGTGTATTTAATTTCATATTTTGTTTTGTTTTTGTTTATCGTCTGTGCAGACGCATAATTATGCATGAAAGTAAGCAGATATGATTGAAATTAATAAATCAACAACACTTAAACCGAACTGCTAATCATTTATTTGTGTGTGATGTAATTAAGATGAATACATCTGAGTGCTTTGTGGTTTTCTGATTGCAATTAACACTTGTTAATTCAAAATCACATGACATCGCCCACTTTAAAAAGTACACGAGCATGACTGAGCAATAAACCTAATATTTCACAGCGTCGCCCGAGGCTAAGAAATGTGCAGCGGTACATGTAGGATGGCTTGTGTAGTTAACACAGATGCACAGAATGCTAATGCTTTGGCATGGCGCTACATAACACTGATTAGATTAAATACATGTAAATATAACATTAATTGCCTGAGGAATGTTTTCATACAGAAATAGTCTGAATAGGAGATGATAATTAGGCACTACAGAGTGATAATTCATGCTTAAACACTTCTTTTACAGTTGCAGCAGTATATTCGTTAAGATTTTATTTAAAAAAAATTCATTCATGAATGATGCAAATGTTTCCCACAACACAGCTGTACAAAAGCATTTTATTCCATAATCGAAGAATGTAAACCGAGCTCTGCTGTTAAAAGCATCCTAATGGCTGCACATAGAGCGGAGAGTGGTTACATCCATCTTGGTGTATTTGCATGCTGGTCATGTCTTCCATTAGGCACTGGGATGTCTCTGGGAGACCTGGGAAAATGCACCTGCTGCACTTGGACCAGAGAACGTGGGAGCTACATTACGCCTGAGGGCAGCCACACAACACAATCATAATGGCAGCACCTGTTACACGCTGCCATGAAAATACACTTCAGTAGACATGATCTCACAGGGATGAGTATTTCTGCCGGCGCTGTATCTGTCCTCATTTTTTATTATTACAAACCTCGTATCCGGAAAAGTTGGGACATTTTGTAAATGCAATAAAAACACGAATCTGTGATTTGTTAATACTCTTGAACCTTAAACAAAAATGTGCAGGGCCGCTGAGGTGGCGCAGCAGTAAAAACACACGCTGGAACCAGAACCAGGGAACTCGAATACATCGTATCGAATCTCAGCTCTGACTGCCGGCTAAGGCTGAGCGGCCACATGAACAACGATTGACCTGTTGTTCAGATATGGGCGGGATTAAGCCGTATGGGGTCTCTCTCCCATGACTGGTGCAATTACGACCTCTGCTGGCTGATTGATGGCGCCTGAAAGAGTGCTGTCAGGGTGTGTCTCTCCATACACAACGCTAAGCTACACTGCACTTGTCAAAGTGCAGGTGATAAGATGGATACGGCATGCTGCTCACGTGTCGAAAGGGGCGTGGGTTAGCTTCGTTCTCCTCAATCAGAGAAGTATGACGCAATCAGGCAATTGGACGCGCTAAAAAGAGAGAAAAAGGGAAAAAATGCATAAAAAAAAATATTAGAAAAATAATAAAAAACAAAAATGTGCATAATTTCATGGATTCTCAAAGAAAAGTGCCACATTTCATGGCAGCCTTTAAAAAACACACTTAAATTAAATAATAGAATAAATTAAAGCTACAATACACAGCACAGCTTATCTTAATGGTTGAATGTAAACCTAGAACATCCAGCGATGGTGCGAGGCTCATGTTCGAATATTCCCCCTCCCCCCGTCTCCACAGAATCATAATCAATGGAAAAGTGGACTTCTCTACACACGTGATCATCTCTCTGTAGTCTGAGCTGCACCTCAAAAGAACGAGCCAGTAAGGTTAATGCTTCTGATATTTTGTCTATGTGCAGTTTATTTCTTACTTCTTTAAACTCAGCAAACTCTAAAGATGCTCGGTTACACTAGGACACCTCATAGTGCTAAATTACCAATAAACGTGAGGCACTTCAATGCTACATGAATAAGAAATTTAAAATCGATAAACACAAACCTTACATTTTGAATTTCACATGCAGCAAATTGCATATTACACCTGAAAAAGGCTCATTTCACAATCTGTGACACGATTTTCATGGCTGTGAATCAGGTAGAGTCTTACCTAAAGGGCACAGAGGCAAAGGATTGTGTTATTTGTCAATGCCTCTTGATTGATGTTGTTTCGCTCCAGGTGGAAGTTCCCCTATATATCATGGTTTCTCTCTTTCAGTCTCACCAGCTCCTTTGAACACCTGCTTAAGCTGTGATACCGGACTGCTCGGTCTGGTCCGGTTTTCCCCTGATGTGGGATGTCAGCATTCTTTTGGTTTCACCCTGGTCTCGCAGCATTTTGGGCACTGCACTGGTAGAGCTGATTGTCCCAGTGGTGGTGTGACGTCCCTTTTCTGAAACAACCCCACCTGTAAAACCACTTCATGCACAGAAGGCGCCATTTGGTAAGGTAATTGTTTTGCTTAGGCATAGCCGAGCTAGTAGATTCTAACAGTTTCCTGTCTGCTCCTTTTCTAAAGGCTGGATCGTTGCAAACTATCATACTGTGACATCCAGTTTCACTTTTGCGCTATCCCTGTTTTGTCTACTTTCTCCATTGCAGGATGCTGACATTTTTGTGTTTTTCATTTTCTACTTTCTTTCAATTAATTGGGCCACTTTTTTATTTGCCTTTATCCCCTTTTAGCGTTTTAAGCCTCATTGCTGTTTTACCTCGGATGAAACATTTGCATTTTGTGTTGCATGTGTGTAGTCCTCGCCTCGCTCTTCAGTAGTGAGGTGTATCCAGTCCCGCTGCAATTACTTTTTTCATAGCACTGTATATAGTGACTGTATTGATTAAAAAAGACCACATTGTATTACCAATAATCATCATTGTACAATTTTTCATCTTACACAAGCTAAAACAGGTAAGTTAGTGAGGCTTTGCTTTTGAAGATAATTTGATGTGACACGCGGTTATGGTTTTAATCCAACATTTCTAATAGGTAATTTATTATATTCATGGGGTGACATCTATTTCAGTGCTGACAGGATATGATTTGGTAAATCTGTGGAAACACCTCTGAGATTGTAAACTGCATGTAGGTGATTTTTTTCTCACGAGGAGATAGTGATCTTTATTTATTATTCAAGTCAGCATGTGGTTTCTGTACGGGATACACCGTGTTGCAAGTTTATCAGTTTCTGTATTCAGTCCTAACATGATCAACATTTTTGAAATAAAACGGTTTATATACACTGATCAGCCATAACATTAAAACCACCTCCTTGTACCTTCTACACTCACTGTCCATTTTATCAGCTCCACTTATCATATAGAAGCACTTTGTAGTTCTACAATTACTGACTGTAGTCCATCTGTTTCTCTAAATACTTAAATACTTTTTTAGCCTGCTTTTACCCTGTTCTTCAATGGTCAGGACCCCCACAGGACCACCACAGAGCAGGTATCATTTAGGTGGTGGATCATTCTCAGCACTGCAGTGACACTGACATGGTGGTGGTGTGTTAGTGTGTGTTGTGCTGGTATGAGTGGATCAGACACAGCAGCGCTGCTGATGTTTTTAAATACCGTGTCCACTCACTGTCCACTCTATTAGACACTCCTACCTAGTTGGTTCACCTTGTAGATGTAAAGTCAGAGACGATCGCTCATCTATTGCTGCTGTTTGAGTTGGTCATCTTCTAGACCTTCATCAGTGGTCACAGGACGCTGCCCACATGGTGCTGTTGGCTGGATGTTTTTGCTTGGTGGACTAGTCTCAGTCCAGCAGTGACAGTGAGGTGTTTAAAACTCCAGCAGTGCTGCTGTGTCTGATCCACTCATACCAGCACAACACACACTAACACACCACCACCATGTCAGTGTCACTGCAGTGCTGAGAATGATCCACCACCTAAATAATACCTGCTCTGTGGTGGTCCTGTGGGGGTCCTGACCATTGAAGAACAGCATGAAAGGGAGCTAACAAAGTATGTAGAGAAACAGATGGACTACAGTCAGTAATTGTAGAACTACAAAGTGCCTCTATATGGTAAGTGGAGCTGATACAATGGACAGTGAGTGTAGAAACAAGGAGGTGGTTTTAATGTTATGGCTGATCAGTTTATAATTAAATATTATGTGTGTGTGTGTGTGTGTGTGTTGGGGGGGAGGGGGGGTTAAAGTGTAATTTTCTTTCATGCTTTTGCTGTGCCTCATTGAACACTGAACATTGCTAGCTGCACCTGAGGAAAAATGCTTTATAAGTGTACCTAGGACTCAGCTCTGGGAACAGTCCTCGGCCCGACTACCTCTGAATAGCTCTATTGCTTGCCAGGAGCTCAATGCTGATTGACCTTGCTCTCTCAGTGGCATTTCTATCTCCCTGATTAATTATGCAAGGCAGCCAATCTTAGGCATCTGTAGGCTCATGTGTATAGAAAAGAGGCTGTTAGTCCTCCACCAAGCATGCCTAATGTAATTACATGCAGGATATTGTCTCGAACCTTAGTTAACAAGTCAAGTCTTCAAATGTATGTTTCAGAAATTACAATTTCAGAATGAAGATATAGAATATTGTTTAGTTTTCTCTGGTGTGATTAAATGGACTGATATAGTTTATCTTATTGCACTGTTATTGATCAATTGTGTTTATGCATTTTCTCCCCTTTTTCTCCCACATGGGCAGCAGCTGTATGCATCTTGTCACCTACACTTTGACGAGTGCAATGCCGATCAGCACTGTGTACGGAGAGACACACCCTGAGAGCACTCTTTTCCTGTCTCTGTGCAGGCGCCATCAATCAGCCAGCAGAGGTCGTAGTTGCATTAGTTATGAGAGAGACCCTGTCAGACTTTAATATCCTACCACTATCTGAACAACAGGCCAATCGTGATTTTGAGCCAGGATGGTTTACATCTGTGATTATGTCAGGCTGAAAGTGTTTACACAGCTCACTTTAGTGATTTCCTGGTTACGTCCCAAACTGCATTTTTGTGCTACATAGTTTGTACCTAACATTCCTAGAGGACTAATTCAACACACTGTTTAGTACTGGTGTTTAGTGAGGTTGATGTGTGGGATCTTTGCAGGCCTCTGGAGCGCCTCCCTTTTAGTTATGCTGTAATAATTAGTTGTGCCGGAGTCTAAAGCTACTCTCTGCAGAACTGATATTTCACTCTTAATGATTTCACATTTTAACTACATCTTCTGTTGTTTTATCCCAAGGTGGTTCTGACGGAAACCTGTTTACCCACCCGAGGTTGTCGAGACTGCTGTGCCAACAATGCTGCTCCTGCTAGATTTGACGGGACCTGGCATGTTTGCACCAAAAATGTCAAGAACTCACTATGGACTTTATCACAGACTGGACTGAATAATGAAGAACTCCAATTACTTTTTGCTAGTTATAACTTTTAGTTGATTTTATTTTGTTTATGTATGTATGTGTGTAAATTCTATTCATTTAAATGATCCTCCAGGCCACCCAAGGAGGATGGAGGTCTCTGCTGAGTCTGGTTCATCTCAAGGTTTCTTCCTGAATTATTAAGGGAGGTTTCCTTGCCAATGTCGCCCTAGGCTGCTCAACAGGGGTTTTTGGTCTGTTGGTCCTGGAGTCTGTAAAGTTGCTTTGAGACAATGTCTATTGTAAAAAGTGCTATACAAATAAAATGTACTTTTCTTGACTTGACCTCCACAAAACAATTTCTATAATTAATGTGATAGTGGTGGGTGTTGCTGAAACAATTAGATTAGTTAGGACATTTTTCACAATTTCCTTCATTTTTTCCAAATGGTTTCCAACAGGCGAACTGTGTTAGGTGACAACGGTTTACCGAGGGACTCACAAGTCCATGTGGCTATATTTATTGCAGGAGTGTGACGATTTCTCATGTGGTACATTCAAGTGGTTTCCCAGCCTTGCCGTACATGGACTGAATTTTCTTCGGATTTGCTAAATCTTTTCACTATATCATGTACGGTAGACTGTAAAATAACTTAAATATCTGCAGACTTATATTTAACACAATGGAAAAAAGCTTTTTTTCCCTCTCCATTTTCCTCCCGATTTAGCGCACTGAACTTTTTTGTCTTAAGCTGCTACCAGAGATCTTCCGACACGTGTACAGCCCTCCTCTTCTCGCCCCTGCATTCTGCACAGGCGTCTCTTCCGCCAATAAGGGTCCTTACACAGTGTATGAAGACCCACCCAGCCACACATAGTCCAGCCCCCACCCTGCAGATATGGTGGTCAATTAGAATCTGCTGCATACCAAACAGTGGCAACACCGAGTTTTGTACCGAGGAGTTCAGAAACTCGATGCTGGTGTGCTAGCGGAATATCCCACTGTGCCACCTGGGTGCCGGAAAAAAAGCATTTTAAATTAATAGTATAAATGCAATAAATAGTCCAGCCAAGAAAATTGTGAATATAATATCAAGGGCCTTTAAAAATTTAGTATATATGCAACAATAGACAATAAAAACTAGTTCTGTACAGTTTTTCAGAGAACTGGGAAATAATATAATTTGGCACCAAACGTACATAAATGAGAAGAAATTAGCCAGACATTTTAAGCATGAGTTATTCAGATCTAGTATCTTCAAAGTTTTTTTTCCCCCACTTTTTATGCCTGGCTGATTTTCTATATATATGCAAATGGTAAAATAATTACAGAAACATTCACCTTGTTTACTGTCTTTCAGTTCCCTTGTTATTTTCTACCAAAACACATCCCATTCTAAGGCTGTAAATGTGACACAAAACTCTTCGATGAAAAAATATCTCTCTTTAGAAATGTACTTGTCATGCCGTTTGGATCTTGACGTGCCATCTATTCTGCCTCAGACAGCTGAGAATGAAAATTGCTTACTGTAATCTCTTTTAGCAAATTATAACCCTGCTGCACTGAAGTGTTCGCTATGTTTTCTTTTTAAATTTTATTATTTTAAAGCATGATGAGCGTTCGTCCTTTTTGTCCTCTCCTGAGTGCATCACCAGCACAGCTGCACCGTGCTCATTTGGCACGCTGAGCAAAAGGGCCATGGTGGTTCAGATAATTGGCCCGGCATGGCTCAGGCCTCTAGAGGTGCTTTTCTGAGCTACTGTTGTGCTGTAACCATAGGCAGCACCTTGAAGAGAGAGATATAGCGAGTTCACTGTAAACACAAGAAGCAGTAAGGAGACATTCATGTGATGCTTGGTTAAATAAGATGATTTTGATCCTTGTCTGCCATTAATTAGAACGTACTGTGAAGCATGGCGGTGGTAGTTTTATACTGTGTGGTACTTTGCTGGCAGTGGTGAATTATGAAATGTGGACAGAATAATAAATATAGAAGGTTATCTCAAATGCTTGAATCTTTAAATGAAGCTCTCTCTGGTCAGACATACTTATAAAAACATGGGGATTATGTAAATGTTGAATAACAATGTTTGTTTGTTTATTAGGATTTTAACGTCATGTTTTACACTTTGGTTACATTAATGACAGAAATGGTAGTTACTCATTACACAAGATTCATCAGTTCACAAGGTTATATTAAACACAGTCATGAACAATTTAGTATCTCCAATTTACCTCATTTGCACGTCTTTCGACTGTGGGAGGAAACCGGAGCACCCGGAGTAAACCCACGCAGACACAGGGAGAACATGCAAACTCCACACAGAAAGGACCCAGACCGCTCTACCTGGGGATCAAACCCAAGACCTTCTTGCTGTGAGGCGACAGTGCTACCCACTTAGCCACGGTGCCGCCCTGCATAACAATAATGAAAGATGATTTGAATCAGACTGATTATGATATTAAAATAGCTTTTAAACATTCAATCACAAGCTGACAACAAGCTTGATCAATGTTTTTTTGTTTTAGAAAGGTTTGTGTGCTGGAAGAACAGCTGGTCAACCAGTTAAAACACCCCAAACCACCACAAGAGTGGCGCAAACTAGCCTGTGTCCTGTTGTATAACATTGTAGGAATTACTCTGCAAAGATGTAACGATGTTTACACTTTATTTATTTTTACCCACCACTTCATCTTGATCATCATGAAATGTGTGGGCACAGAAAGCAGAAATATGTCCTAGACAGGGCACAGATCAAGCACAGTGCCCATGTGAACAGTGTCATCCTCAATCAGCCAGCACGGCAATAGCAGTTTGGACAGTGGTAGTCTAGTGGGTAGAACTTAGGGTTATCAAACGGAAAGAGGTGGGTTTGAATCCTGGCTCTGTCATGACCCAGAACTTTGACCCCCGCTTGTTTGGAACAAGCTGCGATACGCAAAACAAAAAAATGTATTGTACTGTTACTGTACATGTGTTTATGTAAATATGACAAAAAGGGCATTCCATCTGCCATCAATTATTATTATTATTACTATAATAAACAGTTGTTTAGCTAATTACTCACTCACTCACTTTCTTAACTGCTTATCCAATCATGGTCGCAGGGGGGCTGGTGTGCTGGAGCCTATCCCAGCTTTTCAATGGGCGCAAGGCACACAGTAACACCCTGGACGGGGCGCCAGTCCATCACAGGGCAGACACACAAACACACACACATACACACACCCATTCACTTACAGGGCAATTCAGTGTCTCCAATTAACCTGACTGCATGTTTTTGGACTGTGGAAGGAAACCGGAGCACCCAGAGGAAACCCACACAGACACAATGGGAACATGCAAACTCCGCACAGAAAGGACCCAGACCGTTTGCCTGGGGATCGAACACAGGACCTTCTTGCTGTGAGGTGACAGTGCTACCCACCGAGCCACCGTTCCGCCCTTGTTTAGCTAATTACTTCCTTTAAAATAAAAAATGTAGTTGGTTATAGCAGATCACTACTTGATACATCTTCCCCAGCCAGGGCGGTCCGGGTCCTTTCTGTGTGGAGTTTGCATGTTCTCCCCGTGTCCGCGTGGGTTTTTTCCGGGTGCTCCGGTTTCCTCCCACAGTCCAAAGACGTGCAAGTGAGGTGAATTGGAGATACAAAATTGTTCATGACTGTGTTTAATATAACCCTGTGAACTGATGAATCTTGTGTAATGAGTAACTACCGTTCCTGTCATGAATGTAACCAAAGTGTAAAACATGATGTTAAAATCCTAATGAACAAACAAAGAAACTTGATACATCTTTAATATTTAAGTGGATCAAAAATACTTTGAACAATTTTATTTTGCTTTTTTAATACCCATAGAAATAACTACTCCAGAGACAGAACTAAGATTCAGGGGATTTAGGAAAAAGTGCCAGTTTTTGACAGTTTAATCTAAATTTGATTCTCTTTTTCAGTAGCAATAATTAAATTTAGCTTTGGAGGATAATTCTAAATACGTATGCAGGAAAGCATTAGCAAGATCACGTACTATTTAACAACAAATTCATTTTTGAAAGTGATGAATACTGTTGCTTCTAAATATAGGGTCTGATCATCTTGGACTCAAGCATCCTGGTGACGCATTTACTTTTGTTTCTCATATTTTCATCATCACGTAGCAAGTACAGATTCGCTGCTGTGTTCCAATCCAATACTGTAACCTTTACATGCTGCATACATTAGCCCTGCTAGCACAAGCTACTTTCATGAATAAGTAATGCCTCATGATATTAATGAGCACCTTAAATACCCTTCCGCACTGAAATCAGGATCGATCATTGGTTACTTAAGTACATACAATATTTTAAAATTACAGTACTAATGTTGGA
Source organism: Trichomycterus rosablanca (assembly GCF_030014385.1). NCBI lineage: Eukaryota > Metazoa > Chordata > Actinopteri > Siluriformes > Trichomycteridae > Trichomycterus > Trichomycterus rosablanca. Next base: position 26,045,549 of record NC_086003.1, on the reverse strand, counting down.
AAAACTGTACTGGTACTGCAAAGGACACTTCACTGTTTCCAGAACAGTCTACATAGTTTCTGCCATGGATTTTTCAATGTGAATTGATGATTGATTCATTGATAGATAGATTTATTTGTTGACTGATTATTTTGGTCCATGTTGATGCCATGTACATGCTGCAGACTTCATCCACACATTTATACTAACAATCTCTCATTCTACCACCACCTCCCACTACCAAAATGCTCTTGGGGATCAGATGTTATTCTGGGAGGACAATTCACTGAGTTCACTGAGCTCATTATTATGTTCATGAAACCAGTTTCAGAGTACTCAAGCTTTGACATTATCATGCTAGAGGTAACAATACAATCAAGCTGGTCAGCCAAAACATCAAAATTCATTTCTTTGTACTTCTGTCAGTTACATAAAGGTTCATTTGATGGTTATGGGTGGTCGAGTGTGGACTGATGGGTAAAAATGGCAATTATGTCCATTTTAAATAAAATCCACAGTACAATAAAGTGTGCCAAAGTTTGGGGATTGGAATACATTCTCAATTCTCAATACTTAATTCTCGAGGGCAGTTGTAGCCCAGCAGTTAAGGTACTGGACTAGTAATCGAAAGGTTGCTGGTTCAAGCCCGCCATTGCCAGGTTGCCACTGTTGGGCCCTTGAGCAAGGCTCTTAACATTTAATTGCTTAGACAATACGCTGTCAAAAGTGTCTACCAAATGCCGAAAATGTAAATTCACCCCACATTCTATATTAACAAGTTAGGAATGTTACTTGGACCCATTACAACTTCTTTTGTTAAATGAAACAGAGATCGTTCACCTCATGTCACCTTATGCTAAGAGAAAAGCCTAGATGGTCAGATGTGAGCCAAGAACCACAGAAAAAACAGGTCTGGAATTAATAAAGCGTACTGTGAAGCATGGTGGTGGTAGTTTTATACTGTGTGGTTGTTTTGGTGCCAGTTGTTAATTGCTAAATGTTGACAGAATAATAACAAATAAAAGGTCACCTAAAAATGCTTGAATCTTTAAATACAAATGCTCTCTGGTCAGACTTAATTTCACTTTAAAAAACATGGCAAACGTGTAAATGTTGCATAACAAAACTACCGGTCAAATTTGTCCAGTGTCCAGTGTGTACTCAGATGTGATGGAACAAAGATTTTGTTATATAAGGGCCAAAATCTTCTTTGTAGTGGTTCTGTGGTAATCCCTTCCCATTTCTATATGGGTATAGTACCAGTAAGATTCTTTTAACATAGCAAATTTTTTAAAAATCAAACATAGGGGAAAAATTCAGGGTCCAGTTCCCCAAAAGTTGTTCAGGGTTAAAAGTTGTTTGCAAGAGGGAAGAACAGCGGCAGATTGTCAGCGCTGGGATTTGAACTCTTAGCTACCAGCACAAACCCGAACATACAGAGCACCTCCTGTCCTTTATTACAAAAATATGAGAAAAATCTCCTGACAGACCAAATTATTTTCATTTCATATCAAACCTTCGCCAGCGGGGTAACCAAGCTTTTAAACCTCGAGAGCCTACAAGAACAAACAGAGATTCTTGTCTCGAATAAATCTGGCACCCTGCTGTCTGATTCCTGGGGTGTAAACCTCCCTTAGTTAAAAGGATATCTGAGAAAATGTTAAGATCCTAATTTTATCTGAATGATGGGACAAATGTCAGCGGGGGAACAACTCAGAACCTTCTATTTCATATCTCTGGGTGTTTAGACAGGACTTTAAAACTTTACAATGCTTCTGTAATCTGCAGGGGATCTATCTGAAAGGAAAGGTGGGTTAGAAAAAAATCATTCAAATGTCTGGAGCCTTCCATTAGATTCACATTGTTCTTTGTCCCTCCAAGCCAGTTATTAAGGCATAAATCGTCAATTATTCAGTTTTCATTTAAATTTGCTTGTTGCAGGACTAATACATTTTAAAATAGCTTGAGATGCAAGGTTTAATTCACCATCATCATCACCATCATCACTTTTATTCATGTAGCACCTCTCCCATGCTCAAAGACGCTTTACAACCAAAATCATGATCCATTAAACAGAAGTACAACAGCGGACAATCAGATATCGCATTCCAGTATGATTGGAACCATAAAAACAGAGTGAAAAGTAGTAAGTAAGTCTTTAATAAATGAACATATCAACTGGATGGTAGACACTGGGGAAGCATTGTAGCTGATTGTCCAGTTGATCCTACCAGACCGATGTACTTAGTGAGGCTGTCTAGTTATTCCAAACACTTCACAGTACAGTGAAACCTCGATTCAGATTTAACGAACAAAATCTGGAAAACCAAATGTCCGATTTGATTGTCCGAAAGCGTATCAAGACCAGTAGTTCAGTAAGTGTCCTTTAGCCGGCGCATGTCTCTCTGTTTACATGAGTGATGGGCTTTATTTTGTTTGGAGGCTTGCTTTGTTCTCACCTTTTTCTCTGTGTTTTATGCTTCATTTTTTGCAAGTTCTAGTGATTAGTTATGCACCAGCAATGCTCCAGTAGCCACCAGCAGTGCTTCAGAATAATACTGTAGATAATAGATACTCTGAGTTTCCGCTGTACAATAATGAAAAAAAAAAACATCTCCTCCACCACACAAGGTAAATGATATTTCTCCCCAGTAGTACAGTACAACAATTTTAATATTTACTTTAAGGTTTTACATTACACGTTTACATATTTCCGTATCTATTTACGTTGTTCATTTTATTGTTATCGTATGTCCACATGCTTACCACTTTTGTGGACCTAAGTGCTTTGTTTTTGTATATTTTTGCACCCCCAGGAAAAAACCTGTGCAGTGCACCCCCCTCCCCCCCTCCCCTTTAGTCCCTTAAATAGAGGTTCCACTGTATTTGTAAATCTGTGGTTTGGAGGCCAAATGACAGCTCCAGCTACGTAACTCAAATGTAATATGCTCAAGTACCATGATTCAAAGGAACAAACAAGTTTTCTGAGCAAAATACCAACCACCTGACAGTACCAACTCGCCAACTCCACAGACTCTTTGTCTGAAACACAACAGAGCCATCAGTCAATGATTTTCTGTGGGCTAATCTTATGATGTCAAACATGACAACAGTAATTTCCCCCACCAATCATCAGTGCAGAGTGAGTGATGTACGACAGACCTCCTATCTGTCATGTGCAGAAGTAAATACAAAAGCACAGGCAGGAGAGCAAAGGTTGTTCCCTGCTTCTGTGAGGTACAGAAATATCATGACAGTCTTGGGTTTATAATGAGTCCAAAGCGACTTACAGTTCTGTGACAGTATATTATCTAAGCAATTAAGGGTTAAGGGTCTTGTTTAAGGGCCCAAAAGTGGCAACCTGGCAGCGGTGGGGCTTGAACCAGTGACCTTTTTATTACTAGTCCATTAACCACTAGGATAAACTGTCAATTTATAAAGTTCATACAAATACAAAGTTAGTACAAAATCTGCAGATTCAAAATACATCAGCCATAACATTAAAACCACCTCATTGTTTCTACACTTACTGTCAATTTTATCAGCTCCACTTACCATATAGAAGCACTTTGTAGTTCTACAATTACTGAATGTAGTCCATCTGTTTCTCTACATATCTTTTTAGTCTGCTTTCACCCTGTTCTTCAATGGTGAGGACCCCCACAGGACCACTACAGTGCAGGTATTATTTAGGTGGTGGATCATTCTCAGCACTGCAGTGACAATGACATGGTGGTGGTGTGTTAGTGTGTGTTGTGCTGGTATGAGTGGATCAGACACAGCAGTGCTGCTGGAGTTTTTAAACACCTCACTGTCACTGTTGGACTGAGAATAGTCCACCAACCAAAAATATGTCCAGCCAACAGCGCCCCATGGGCAGCGTCCTGTTACCACTGATGAAGGTCTAGAAGATGACCAACTCAAACAGCAGCAATAGATGAGCGATCGTCTCTGACTTTACATCTACAAGGTGGACCAGCTAGGTAGGAGTGTCTAATGGAGTGGACAGTGAGTGGACACGGTATTTAAAAACTCCAGCAGCGCTGCTGTGTCTGATCCACTCATACCAGCACAACACACACTAACACACCACCACCATGTCTGTCAGTGCAGTGCTGAGAATGATCCACCACCTGGTGGTCCTGTGGGGGTCCTGACCCTTGAAGAACAGAGTGAAAGCAGGCTAAAAAAGTATGTAGAGAAATAGATAGACTACAGTCAGTAATTGTAGAACTACAAAGTGCTTCTACGTATATCACAAGTGGAGCTGATAAAATAAACAGTGTGTGTAGAAACCGGGAGGTGGTTTTAATGTTATGGCTGATCAGTGTATGTTTTGCTACTCATTTACACAGGTATTCATTTATTCTGACCTGTATATGTAGGGTGTACCTGATGCAATGGCAAGTCAGTGTAGGTCTCAGTTCACCTGATATATCCACAGTTTAATGTCGAACTCTTATTGTAAACAAACCAAATTACCTCTGTTTTGTGTGTTTTCTTGCCCTGACCCTGGAGTACCCGTGCCCTGAAACGTTCAGTGTTTTTCTGCTCTGACATACCCATGTCGACTCAGAAGTGTCTGTTAATTAGCTGCTTGAGTGTGTTAGACCAGAAAACACCAAAACAAATGTACAGAAGAAGGGGACTGAAGGAACAGAAATAGGAACATGACTCATGAGATGAACTGAGGGAGAGAGAGAGAGGAAGGGAATTAAATGAAGATTTTTATGTAGAAACATGCTGCCATCTACTGCTCACTGTGGTAAACCTCCCTTATTTACAGTATCACAAGTGGAATGTCATTTTTTTTAACCTGTCATGATTATTGCACTTCACTTAATTGTCATATAATTCACAATAATTTTTGAGCTTTTATTCTTGTTTGCTTTATGACTCTCATATTATTTATTACTTTTTTTAATCAGTCAGTGTTCTCATAACCCTGTAGGAGATATTTAAGTCACAATCTCTTTTTTAGGAAGAAAAAAAGCTTTATGTGTGTTATCTGAAATATGATAGTTTAGATTAATTTGGTGGGGTAGAAATACAATTATTGTACTTTTGATTTTAATACAATATTTTCTAACCACCCAATCCAGTTGTGTCCAACTGGAATGTATCTGTCTCTTGGCACTGCCACCACTCCCACCCCCAATCGAGAAAGGCTGTGACTATTATGCATGCAGCAGTTGATCACTTCTTTTTACCTGTCAGGGGCAGGGTCTCACAGAGCACAGTATTGTATGCAAAGAGCCATGCACTGCTGTTTCAGCCATTGTCATTCCACCTACACAGCCAATCCTGTGTCTGTGTAGGCATCCAATAGCAGAGCTGAAATTTGAACTCAAGAGCTTGAGATCTAAGCACTGGTGGGCTAGCATGTTTTACTGCTGCACCAACCTAGTGTAAGCCCAGTATTTCCAAAGGCAATTGAGAAGAGATCTTATTGGTTAGTGTAGGAGAAATAGTAACACATGATTATTAAACAGTTCCACCAATCAACATGAGTAGAAAGTAACTGTTGAATTAAACCAGTGAACTGACCTTAAAATTAAGTCTAGAACTGGCACAAACCAGTAATTTTTCCCTGGACCAAAAAATGAGTCAAGGTCTGCTAGGTATGTTAGTAAAACCACAACAAAATGACATTTATAAATAAGAAAAAATCCATTATGAAATAAGAACCAGTATAAAGTGATACAGTGTGACTTACACAATGTTTTGTTTGTGTTTTATGCTGCCTCTGTCTCTGCCCCCACTTGCTGATTTGCCCCCAAGTCCATAAGCCACAACTGATCCTTGTTTTCCAATTAGTGCTATGTGTATAAGTTACCCCTGTATGGTGTTTTGTTTGAAGGCTGTTCATGTATATATAGTTAGAGAACAGGTACAGCTATGGCTTATCTGGTTGTTTTGTGAGATTCTACTGTTTGGCCATAGTTCTGTCCTTGTCTTTTGTTTCCAGTATCTTTGTTAGCTTTAGAATTAGTGTTCCTGACATAGTCTAGTTTAGGATGCTTTAACCATTAGCATAGTGTTCCTTGTCCATTGTCTAGCCCCACATAGTGTTCACAGTGTGCCTTGTCTATTATGCCTGCCTTGTTTCTTCTGTAGTTCCTTTCCTGTTCCTCATGCATAGTGCTATTAGGTGAATACAGGTATGTTGCACATATCTCTGCAATTGTGTCCTGTTCCTTCTGCTAAATGCAGGTGCTGCAGGAGTTATTTGGTGATATCTTGTCCTAAAATGTTTTTGAATCTGCTTTGGAAAGGAAACTGGCTAATTTTTTTGAGAAGAATAAAACTGATCTACTTATATTTAGTATTAGAAACCTATTTAAAAGCAGTATTCAGAATAAAATTACTTTATCATTTGATACTTTGCCCATAATAGAAACTTTATACAATATAATATTTAGAGGACAACAGGGGGATTCAAATGTGTTAACACTGTGTGGCATTAACCCCCCAGTGGAACCCCCAAAACCAAAACTGCTAAATACCCTGAGGTACAATGTAATTATAGCCGTACTCAACATATCCTCAGTGAGCCCAGTTTCCAATGGAAACACTAAGCACAAAGCAAAAATACCTCCAGTCATGGCAGCACTCCCTTGAAGGGCATCACACACCCACAGTTTCACTCACTTACCCACAGAGGGCAATCCACAGCAGTCAGTCCACCCAGTGCATGCTTATTTAGTGAGTTTAGAGGAAATTGGGGCACACAGAAGATACCATCATGGACACTGGATGAAAGTATGAGAGTGAGCACAGAGATTGATCAGAAGCAAGGTTTGAAACCAGGTCCCCATGACCCCGGCTCAAGTTGGTGGTGCCTTTCTTTGTTATGAAGACAATAATACAATGAAATGAAAGTCATATATGTCAAGATCAGCTTGGCAGGGTTTATTAATCGTTTGGACCCTAAATTGCAAATAAGATGCTAAAACTTCAGTATTTAACCCTAGGGGATTTAGCGACCCCTCTGGTAGAAACATATTATTGCAAGCAGATTGCACAGAAAGTCACTAGTAGATCAATTGTGCTGCAACCCCATCTGTAAATATAATAATCTGACTGTTGCAGGTAACAAACCAGAACACATTCACATGGTATTCAACTAATGAATCAATTTGTATGCATCCTCAAACCTTGAGTCAAACGTGACCTCACAGCTCTGACTTTAAATAAATATTTCAGTCCATCCAGGCCAGTCATAGCAGCACCATGGTTTTTTTCCCTCTACTGACTGATTAATTCTGAACAAGAAAAATTATGTATGGCTGCTGTAGGATGCCAGGAATATTTCTCATTTCTTTTGTTCTAACGAACAAACACGCCGACCATCATTATAAATGCATAACAGACTGGCCTTGTGTAATAACGTAATACATTATGCATTATTGATGTGCAGGGTTGCTCATATAGTGCTGCTGCCAAACCATGCTGAATATTCTGCTACACGGATAATCATACAAATAAGATGTAGAAATGTAGAAGTGGCATATTGATTAGCAAGTGCCAATCCACCCAGAAACACCAATGCCAGCATGTGCAAGCATTTAAATGGAGAAATATACAACATAAGGTGGCTAATAAGATGAAATGAAATGAATGAAAATGAAAATATGTTCCTGGATATGATCAAGATCAAGATCAAGACCTGAATATAGACAAAGGGGGAAAAAAGCATACAAATTGCGATCTGAGCTATTCAGCTATTATGGCGATGTATGTAGAATTGAATAAAAATATACAACAACAAGTTTCAGTTCCTGATACATGCAAGCAATTCTGATATCATACGTTGATGTGTTTGGATTTAATGGAAAAACTCATTCCCCTTTTGTTAACAAATGTCCATGTGCACAATTATTCAACCCCCAGTCTCAGTACTTGGTGAAACATCCTTTTGCCTTTAATAAGCTATTTTGGTAAGTACTAATACCTTCTTCTGACACCTTACTTGTGAAAACCTTCTCATGCAAAAGCTTGCAGCTCATTGAGATTAGGTGGCTTTAACACAACAGGAATAGTTTATTTACTTGAAAATGCAGTGAAGACTAGTAAAAGCAACAGAATTTACTGAGTCTTTTACTTGTATTTAAGGATGTGCATTTCAGACCTAGTCCACAATTACACGCATACATTTAAATGAAGCATTTTTGTACCTCTGCCACACTTACTGTATGTTTTAATTGCAGGGTTCAAAAGTTACCCATCCATGTTTACATAAAGTTAATTTTTACCCTTTAAGTTGTATTATATAGGGAAAAACAGTTCATACTTTATGTGCGGAATTATAAAGTAGTCTTGTTATGTGCGATCAATATAAAGTTTAGATTTACACTACCAACTGGCTTCTCTAATAAATGACACTAAACTGTTATTCTGTCATGGTTTATAAACATGTAACTCTATAATGGTGTAAACTAATAATAGCAATGTAGATTATGTGTATCCTGCTTGATAGCATTAAATACACTACTGAGGCAAGCAGCTAAATCAAAATATTACGAGATTAAAGTAGAAATATTATGGCCATAGCAACCTCCTTGTGTTAAAATGAGGGATGTTCATGATTTGCACTTTTCACAAACAAAAAAATCCCCGATCTCCTGCACATCAGCACCAGTTTGTTATTAGTATAAGGACAATGAAATGGCTTTGCAATAAACTGGGGTTATATAGAAGAATGTGCGCCAACGGTGTGCTCGGTGTCTGTGTCGTCGCCAGTACTTCAAGACTCGTATGATAAACTAAAGCTGTATGGCGTCGCTATAAATGGTTGCATTGACATGTTTAGTTATCATGTCATGTGGATGGAAGTGTACAATACAAACAACCACCCAACCAACAACACAAACAACCACCCAACCAACAACACAAACAACCACCCAACCAACAATACAAACAACCACCCAAAAATAATCGCGGGTTATTGGATAACCACAATAACACTCATTATAAGTGGCCCTCGGCGCTTGCGTGCCGATCCAGGTACTAAGACCCGTGCTTCTCTGAACTGACAAGGATGCACACTCTTTGGCCATAATATTTCGACTTTATTGTCATGATATTTTGACTTTATTCTCATGATATTTTGACTTTATTCTCATGATATTTCGACTTTATTCTCATGATATTATGACTTTATTCTCATGATATTTTGACTTTATTCTCATGATATTTCGACTTTATTCTCAAGATATTTTGACTTTATTCTCATGATATTTCGACTTTATTCTCATGATATTATGACTTTATTCTCATGATATTTTGACTTTATTGTCATGATATTTTGACTTTATTCTCATGATATTTTGACTTTATTCTCATGATATTTCGACTTTATTCTCATGATATTATGACTTTATTCTCATGATATTTTGACTTTATTCTCAAGATATTTTGACTTTATTCTCATGATATTTCGACTTTATTCTCATGATATTATGACTTTATTCTCATGATATTTTGACTTTATTCTCAAGATATTTTGACTTTATTCTCATGATATTTCGACTTTATTCTCATGATATTTTGACTTTATTCTCATGATATTTTGACTTTATTCTCATGATATTTTGACTTTATTCTCATGATATTTCGACTTTATTCTCATAATATTTCGACTTTATTCTCATAATATTTTGACTTTAATCTCGAAATCGAAACTTATACGACTTTATTCTTGAAATCAAAACTTAAAAATTTTTTTTTACAGTGGCCCTAATACGCTGTCGTAGTTTGAAGATCGGCCTGTGTATTTCCCATATTTTCCTCCAACAAAATGGACTATAATGACCATGAATTTAGAATGAGATGTACTCATTTTAAAAGTCTACATACTTTTGACCAAGATTCTAGACTTTTACCAGCGCTATACTGCATGTTTGAGCATTATTTTCTGCATTATTTTCTCATAAACAAATAATTTTACATCTTATTAATGAATTTTTTTTACTCATGGATCCTTAATTATAACCTAATGATTGTCAGTTTATCGTGTTTGTCATGTTTGCTCAAGTATTTATAAAGATTAGCATACTGCTAGCCTCAGGCAATTAAGAATAATGAATTAATTTTTATATATTTAAAGAGCTTCTATTTCTTGTTTTTATGTCTTGTTTTGGTGTCATGAAGCCAGATCCAACTAAATATCAAACTGAACATTCGACACAAGACTGGGGATGAATGTTGGTTTGTTTGGCTACCATTGATGCCTCCTGTAAAATACGCTTAAAGAGAATAAAGGTGTGGGATTGTTATGATAGCTTGTGCTGGACCACTAGTTCATCCAAAAAACTTAACACTACAGCACGACAATTCCATCCTGGAGAACTGTGTATATCCAACAGTTCTCCTATTTGTGCCAACAGTTGAGGGAACTAATATTATTACACAGAGAAAGATCTAAAAAGCATCTCAGTTAAAAAACACTGACCTTATCACCCATTGGACCTCACTAATGTTTAAAATGAGGCGCTTGGTTAGCACAGTGGAAAAACACGCTAGCACACCAGCGCTGATATCTTGAACTTGCAAGTTCGAATCTCAGCTCTACTTCCGGCAGGCCAGATGCCTGTATGAACAACAGTTGGCTCATCCATTGGGTGGGAATGGTGGAGGGGATTCTGCTGCAGTTACGACCTCTGCTGGCTGATCGATGGCATCTGCACAGAGACAGGGGATAACGGAGATCAGTGTGTGACTCTCTGTGTGCAATAGGGATCTTCATATAAGCCTGTTTTGGCAGGATACTGCAAGTGTTAGTTACAACCCTTATTGGTCAGGAGTGAAGGTTTGCAGCAGTAGAGGAAGTGAAATGTGATTGGGTAATAGGATATTATAAAGTTAATAGGAAAGTTAAGAAGAATGCATACAACAAATGCTTAAAATAAAAGTACGTTTCTTTAATTGTGCTTTAAAATTGAATAAAAGCTTACATGGAGGCTTTTATAGCAGCAACGTGGACCCAACCTCATATGAATGCTCATGGTTTTGAAATAAGGTGTTTAATTTTTGGAAGTCTGCATAGATTTAATCATGTAGTGTATACACCGACCAGGCATAACATTATGACCACTGACAGGTGAAGTGAATAACACTGATTATCTCTTCATCACAGCACCTGTTAGTAGGTGGGATATATTAAGCAGCAAGTGAACATTTTATCCTCAAAGTTGATGTTAGAAGCAGGAAAAATGGGCGAGCGTGAGGATTAGAGTGAGTTTGACAAGGGCCACATTGTGATTGGGTCAGAGCCAAGCCCGGAGTGGTTAATCGGGAGATTCGGGAGGATTCCCGATGGGCCGGCTCATGTCAATCTCGAGTTTGGGCCGGTATTTTGACACTTATCTGTCATTTATCTAATCTTATCCTTGCATTCATTCTCCATTCGTCTCACAGCGCAGCCCCTGCACTGCAGTACATTAGATGGGTTCTACCATCTGAGGGAATCCCCCCCTCCCAAATGTTTAAGTTGGTTTGGCCCATGAGGCGTCCTTTCTGGAGCGCCGGTGTTACAGTAAATATAGCAACAGAATAGCGCAAGTCGGTGGTGATGGAGGGCAGGAAGAGACCAGGTGGAGCCGAAAAGACCAAGTTAAAAAAAAAAAAAGAAAGGCAATAGAAGAAGATGCTGCCAAATGTGCCAAATTAACAGACATGTTTTCCAGATGACAGACCCCATGCGGCCGGTATTGCGCAACATAGCCAAGTCAACTTAGTGTAGTTTATTTTGTAGAACCCAATACACAGCATTAATCACAAATATCCAGTTTCAAGCTGAAATTAATAAACATAATTTGAAGTGTGATATATTAAATAGCCTAACTCATTAATGGAATGTTTTTGTTCCGACGCTACTGTACTGTAGTTATTTAATTCAGAAAGATGTCAGCACGATATCTTATTTTATTTTAACAAATGAAGACAAATAGCCTAAATCACTATCAATTTTACACCATCATAATAAAGGCTAAATTGTTTAAAAAAAAAAAAAAAAAAACTTTAAGCATGTTATGTTATTCAGCAAAACAGGCTAACGCTTAATGAAATGTTTTTTTTAGCCTCAGAGCAGCAGATAAGCCATGTCTCATGTCTATAGACAATGACACCGTTATTAATAAAGTGCACTGCTTAGGAGGCTTTTGATGCTGTAGGTAGCCACTAAATAGTGAAGCTACTTAAGAGTTTAGTGTAAACCTAACAATAGAGCACCTCTCTGTTAAAAAGACAAATGCAATTTTAATTTTTATTTCAACTTATTCCTCATGTACAAATGTAAATACTTTTTCATCTTATCACATTTTTTACCTTTTAAATCTTTATCTGATTTAAATTTGAATTAAACATGTTTAAGTGAAGTGTTTTCTGTTAACTTACCAACATACACCTGAACTTATACCCAATAAAAAGTCATTGTAAGAGCTAGCTGCTGTTTCATTTATTCAAATTTGGGCCGGGTTTGGGCATGAAACTCCCGGGCTGAAAAAGGGGCCCACTCCGGCCCTGGTCAGAGCATCTCCAAAACTGCAGCTCTTGTGGGGTGTTCCCGGTCTGCAGTGGTCACTATCAAAAGTGGTCCAAGAAAGGAACAGTGGTAATCCAGCGACAGGGTCATGGGTGGCCAAGGCACATTGATGCATGTTGGGAGCGATCCAACAGACGGCATACTGTAGCTCAAACTGCTAAAGAAGTTAATGCTGGTTCTGATAGAAAGGTGTCAGAATAGACAGTGCATCACAGTTTGTTGTGTATGTGGCAGCAAAAGGGGGACCAACACAATATTAGGAAGGTGGTCATAATGTTATGCCTCATCGGTGTATAGTTCAATAAACATCAGAGGAGTTCAGTAAACAGAACAAAAAATGCTTGGATTGCAGTTCATGTTTACACGTTTAGTTTGAAGATATTCCCTTGACAGGAAGATGACAGGTTGATTAATTTTGTACGTTTTTGACATATGCATTCAATTATTAACTGACAGAAATTAATTGTTTGCTTAGAAATGCTTAATTATAAACAATTAGCATACTGCTAGCTTCAGGCAATGAAGAGCAACAAATTAATTATTTATTTGTATAAAAACTTATTTACAAAAAAGAAAAACAAACCTTAAAAACTCTTGTGTCATTTTTTAAAAGTGCACCAGTTTATTTGCATTTATAATCTTTACAAAATGTAATTACTTGATAAACATCGTACTGGTTAACTAGCTGAGGCTAATGAGGAATGCTATTAACAGCATGGCATGATTAATGCATTGTTAATTTTAACTCTACATGATTCATGAGCTGGCACAGTGCTGCAGCCGGCAGCGCTGATACCAGACAGCCCGAGGGTTCGGGGGACCCGGTGTTAGTCCTCACTTCTGGTCTGTGTTCCTGTTGGCTAAACTGCAGCAGATAGAAATAGATCAGTACAGTTTAGGGTGAAAGGATACGTACTTTGTGAAAGACATTCACGTCATGGCAGCCATAGGAGTTTAATGAGTTCTGAAACTGTTCTTTTTTTAATAGATGATCAAACACACACATAAAAAACTTTTAGATTTAGAATTTCTAAACAAATCTATGACACAATCTGCTGGATTGAAACCTACATACAGCAGTAGATGAATATTTTGATGGTGTGGATAGTTCTGCAATGTCATGGATTGGCTTTCTAATCCGCCCTGACTGCCATGGCATACAGTACACGTCCCTAAAGAGTGTAAACTAGCTTACAATTGATGCAAAGAAGTCTCTGCCATAAGCTATTACACAACTCTGGGTGACACCAACCTATTGTGATTGTCATATATACACCGATCAGCCATAACATTAAAACCACCTCCTTGTTTCTACACTCACTGTCCATTGTATCAGCTCCACTTACCATATAGAAGCACTTTGTAGTTCTACAATTACTGACTGTAGTCCATCTGTTTCTCTGCATGCTTTGTTAGCCCCCTTTCGTGCTGTTCTTCAATGGTCAGGACCACCACACGACCACTACAGAGCAGGTATTATTTAGGTGGTGGATTATTCTCAGCACTGCAGTGACACTGACATGGTGGTGGTGTGTTAGTGTGTGTTGTGCTGGTATGAGTGGATCAGACACAGCAGCACTGATGGAGTTTCTAAACACCTCACTGTCACTGCTGGACTGAGAATAGTCCACCAACCAAAAATATATCCAGCCAACAGCACCCCATGGGTAGCGTCCTGTGACCACTGATGGTCTCTGACTTTACATCTACAAAGTGGACCAACTAGGTAGGAGTGTCCAATAGAGTGGACAGTGAGTGGACATACCAGCACAACACACACTAACAAACCACCACCATGTCAGTGTCACTGCAGTGCTGAGAATTATCCACCACCTAAATAATACCTACTCTGTGGTGGTCCTGTGGGGGTCCTGACCATTAAAGAACAGGGTGAAAGCAGGCTAAAAAGGTATGTAGAGAAACAGTCAGTAATTGTAGAACTACAAAGTGCTTCTATATGGTAAGTGGAGCTGATAACATGGACAGTGAGTGTAGAAACAAGGAGGTGGTTTTAATGTTATGGCTGATCAGTGTATAATGATCATGGATTTAGAATGAGATGTACACATGCCTAGTACACATGGATAGAATTTTAAAAGTCTACATACTTTTGACCAGAATTATAAGCTTTTACCAGCACTGTAATGCATGCTTGCATCTTTTTCCCAAACATTTCATTTAACATCTCAATTAATTTCACTTTATTCACACATCCTCAATCATAAACTGACAGAAGTGTTTGTCATGTCTGCTTCACATGTATTTATAATGATTAGCATGCTGCTAGCCTCAGGCATTTAAGAATAATGAATTCTTTTTATATATTTGAAGATTATTAAATAAAAGGTACTTGTATTTGGTGTCATGAAGGCAGAACAAACTAAATATCAAACTGAACAGCCAAGACAAGACAAGACAAGACTGAATTTGGGTTTGTAGGATGATTGATGGCTTCTACTGATGCCTCCTGTAAAAATATACTTAAAGACAATAAAAGTGTGGGATTGTTTTTGATAGCTTGTGCTGGACCACTAGTTCATACAAAAAATAATGCCACAGCAATTCGATTCTTTCCTGTGAGCTGTGTATGCCTGCCATTCTTTCCCATTAACCAATGCTGCTCCACTCCATGATGCCGATCAAATGTCTCTACCATGTATTCAGTGTTTTTTGGTATCGCTTCCGGATCCACTGTGATCATGATCAAGCAGTAGCCTAGTGGTAAAGGTACTGGACTGGTTCAAGCCACTCCGCTGCCAGGTTGCTGCTGTTGGGCCCTTGAGCAAGGCCCTTAACCCTCAATTGCTGAGACTGTATACTGTAACTGTAATGTAAGTCGCTTTGAATAAAGGCGTCTGCTACATGTCGAAAATGTAAATGTAAAATGATCAGTTTGGGGTTCTTATTAAAGAGGGATGAATATATGTAGGTTAACTCTACCTGTTGATTCTATTATCCAGAATTACTAGCTGTGGTTTGAACGTCTGTGGTTCCAAAACGATGACTTATCAGGTCCTGTATCAGGAAAATATGCCAATATGTTCATTAATACACTGCTGACCTATAGGTTGAATTGCTATGTTCTTATTTAAATAATGAATAATGTGTTATTAAAGTACTATCGGGCACAGAGCAGTGCCATCTGTTTCTGCAAGAATTCCCTGACCGCTATCGTGTTGCAGTTTAGGAACCTGGCAGTGATGAAACATGAGAGCTGTGAAGATACTGCATTGGTTTTTATAGCCTGCTCCATTTGGCAGTTCATTATTCTGGATATCACACTTTCAAATCCCACTCCTCCGAATATAGGTTCAGTGCCAACAGAGGCATGTTTGTGTTTAACAGATAAATAAAATATGCATTTAATTTATTGTTCTGAAGCGCACTTGTGTGTACTGTGACTGTATACACTGATCAGCCATAACATTAAAACCACCTTGTTTCTACACTCACTGTCCATTTTATCAGCTCCACTTACCATATAGAAGCACTTCGTAGCTCTACAATTACTGACTGTAGTCCATCTGTT
Source organism: Trichomycterus rosablanca (assembly GCF_030014385.1). Taxonomy (NCBI): domain Eukaryota; kingdom Metazoa; phylum Chordata; class Actinopteri; order Siluriformes; family Trichomycteridae; genus Trichomycterus; species Trichomycterus rosablanca. The sequence continues at coordinate 26,029,497 of NC_086003.1, read as the reverse complement.
TCTCTGCATGCTTTGTTAGCCCCCTTTCACCCTGTTCTTCAATGGTCAGGACCCCCACAGGACCACTACAGAGTAGGTATTATTTAGGTGGTGGATCATTCTCAGCACTGCAGTGACACTGACATGGTGGTGGTGTGTTAGTGTGTGTTGTGCTGGTATCAGACACAGCAGCAGCTGATGGAGTTTTTAAATACCGTGTCCACTCACTGTCAACGCTATTAGACACTCCTACCTAGTTGGTCCACCTTGTAGATGTAAAGTCAGAGACAATCGCTCATCTATTGCTGCTGTTTGAGATGGTCATCTTCTAATCTAGACCTTCATCAGTGGTCACAGGACGCTGCCCATGGGGCGCAGTTGGCTGGATATTTTTTTGGTTGGTGGGCTATTTTCAGTCCAGCAGTAACAGTGAGGTGTTTAAAAACTCCAGCAGCGCTGCTGTGTCTGATCCACTCATACCAGCACAACACACACTAACACACCACCACCATGTCAGTGTCACTGCAGTGCTGAGAATGATCCACCACCTAAATAATACCTGCTCTGTGGTGGTCCTGGGAGGGTCCTGACCATTGACGAACAGCATAAAAGGGGGCTAACAAAGCATGCAGAGAAACAGATGGACTACAGTCAGTAATTGTAGAACTACAAAGTGCTTCTACATGGTAAGTGGAGCTGATAAAATGGACAGTGAGTGTAGAAACAAGGAGGTGGTTTTAATGTTATGGCTAATCGGTGTATGTTTGTAAGCTACTTAAAGCTGAGGTATGGCAGCCTTTAAGCTTTGTGTATTCCCCATTTTTCCATTAAATCCTTGTATTCAATTAAGTATTTCATCTCTACATCTGCAGCCCCCCTGGACAGATTCAGAATGTGTTCTGTAGAGCCCATTACACTTTCTCTCATAACTGAAGTTCCAGGTTTCCTCCTGATGATACAGGAGATACGTTACCACCCACGCCTGAGAACGTATGAAACACAGGATGATTATAATAACTATGAGGAAACCTGTCTGATGCTTCTGAGGCACGCCTGCAGTGACAAGCCCGGTTATCACCTCACTAGGTGGACACAGTGTAGTCTAATAATTACTATCAACACTGGACATTTAAGTGATCATATCTTAATGAAAACACACGCTCTGTGTGTCATGTCTAGGCATTTTAATATTTTAAATCCCTGCCCACGGTCATTAACCTTTATCAGTGTCAGTTGCAGGTATTAGGCTCAGGGCAGTGATAATGTGTATTGCACTAACCACACAATTAATATCGACCACATACTGTAAGTGTTTACTTAAACAGTGCATTAAAGGTAACATAAGTAATCTAGTATTTTTTATCTTTATCATTAGCTTTATCCCGGTCAGGGTCACAGCAAGTCCAGTTCCACCAGGAAGCATTGAGTGCCAGGCAGAAATACCCTAAACAGGGCGGCAATCCATCACATGGCTTCAGTCACCCTATTCAGACACAGCTAATCGTGTGATGATCAGGGTCATGATGGGTTCAATGCCACTCACATATTTACTCACCTTGTCATAGAGGTAACTTAGAGTAGCCAATTCCCCTATTGCAAATTTTGGGAGGTGTGTCAAAACTTCATGAGGAAACCTGTGCAGCCTGCATGGATGTTATTGGCTGGGGGGGTGAAACAGCCCAGCCATTGGGAGGTACATTTGTCAGTGCATTTTTCATAGCATCCCAAGCCCGGATAGGTATAGGAGTGTTGCATAAGGAAGGGCATCTGTTGTAAAAACTGTGCCAAGAGCATATCTGCTGGAGTGACCCCTATATATAGAAGCAACCGAAAGAAAAAAAAATTATGTGGATAGGTTGTGTCCCAGAAATCCCTAAACACCTTAGATTTAGTCACATAGCAGGACTAAGACGCAGTTTTAAATGGCTACGCAGATCAGCCCAGACTTTATATCTGGCCTTTAGCAGGTCCTGGGTCACCTCTTGAATGACTAAGATGCTTATTTTATCATGGAAAGCGCCGACACCCAGCGAAGGAACCTAATTTCTGCTTCCTTTACCCATAGCCTCTCCAGCCTTGACTACTTGTGTAATTTCCATGAATATCACGAACAGTAGTAAAGACAAAACGCATCCTTGACAAAGTACAACAATGACTTCAACTTAAAACCAAGAACTATGTCAATTTTTTGCTGCAGAGATGTCAAGGCATGTCATCATACATCTTCTTCTGGTGTACATAACATGCGGACTGGATTGGCATACTCTCATGACTCCTCATACAGTATATATATATATATATATATATAAAAATGAGTGTGTTTAATTACAGGGGAAATTCTAATATTCTCTCTCTCTCCTTCTCTCTTAAACTTCCAGACAATGTGAAAATAGTAATAGTAAGATCATTTTAGTAGCCAATGCCCCCATGCACACAGCCTGGTCCATGGGAAAATGGTTAGTCAAGTATGGTGTGACCAACCAACCAATTGTTAACCCAATCCAACACGTTTGGAACAAACCAGGAAAGGCTTTATGCCTGACATCTGCAGCTGACCTCACTAATGTCCTCTTGGATAAATGAAAGTGAGGTGGAGCTAAGGTGGAGTTAAGGTGGAGCTGCTGTCATTGGCCATTTACCAAAAGCACCAAGTGAGCTGTATGTGCAGCATTGATCCAGTCCCCCAGCAGATGGCTGCATTGCACAAGTCAAGAACTTGTACAGAGCGCTTTTCCTCAAAGCTTTGTCGCCCCTGTGAAGCCTTCAGTGCTGACCTACAAGTGAAGATGATCAGAGATTTCCAGACTCATCCAACCAACTAGAACCGATTAAACCAGTCATATAGTTCTATAATGACAAATATAACACCGTAATAAAATGGAGTCTGTATTACACACTATGTTTTAATACTTATAGGTAAGTAAACATCTAAAAGACCAATTCTGACTCATATAATGAGAGCACTTATTTTAAACAACTAATAATTGCTGGATGTTGTAAAGAAAGCAGGAAGGTTGCAAATGGAGATCTTGTTTAAGTTTATTTCTTGCATGCTGAGTATCATTTATGTTGTGGGAATTTGCATCAGAAATGTCACTGCTTTACCTGATTGTGATACTCTGAGCTAACATTTGTGTAGTTGTTTTTGCAGGTTATCTTGGAACCTGTAAGTGCTCAGAAATGGCTACAAGTGACATTCTAGACTTGTGAAAATCTTTAAACCACTGAGATGTTTATTCACAGAGCTTTCCAATCTAGACTATCCTATAGTGCTTCTGGCTCAGTTTGTTAAATGAGCCCTATTTGCATGGACACAGTGACGTCACCAACACTCATAAATCAATCACTTACCAGTTAAAGGAAGCCAGGTTAAAGTACTTTCATAAACTGTACAGGTTATAGTATTTTCAACACCAGTGATATTTGATTAAAATTAAAAACAGGTAAATAAGAACAGCCCTGGAAATCATTACATAATCGAGAACACCATGACGTTCAAGTTTTTACCAGTGTATGTACACTTCTGACTTTAACTACATACACCAACCCTATTTAAGTTTGGTATAATATCTAATTGTTTTAATTAACAAAGTTTAATTATTACTAATGTATAATAATAATAATAATAATAATAATAATAATAATAATAATATTAATACTGCTATTATTATTGTTGTTGTTTAATTATTGTTAGCTATTATTATTGGTGTTTTTGTCATTGTTTTATTATTATTGTTAGTTATTATTATTTATTATTATTATTATTATTGGTGTTGTTGTCATTGTTGTTTTATTATTGTTAGTTATTATTATTTATTATTATTCATTTTTATTATTTCTGTAACTTCAGTTTACAGGTGGGCCACAGCAAACAGGTAAAAATCACAGGTATGACATTAAAACTGGAATTGTTGCTTTACTATAAGAGTTTTCTCTCCTCCCTTGTTTCATTAGCACATTTGTGTGAATCAGACCTAGGTATTTCATCACTCCTTCTCCTCCTGTTCAGCTCCACATGCAATTCAGTCCATGTGGACGAACCATGGCTCATTATTTTCTACATCTCCAAATCATTCAAGGCCAAAACAGTGCTGTATGTCAAAACTAGTTTTACACCTTCACAGGCTAGACTGAAATGTTAAAAATATGCTGGACCTACCAAATCTGACCTGATACTGCAACAATAATGTATAAAAGTATTAAATCCAAGATACATACATATAAAAGTGGTGGATACAAGACTGTTATCAAAACAAAAATATATACTTTTTGAATTTAGCCAACTTGAATTTTTAATAAAGTGCTTCACTCTACCCAGAAACATTGGGCAGAAACCACGATGATGTAGTAAAATAGGTTTTTAGAGTTCATAGAGTTTTAGAGTTCCCCACCTGGGGGTCGAACCCAGGACCTTCTTGCTGTGAGGCGACAGTGCTACCCACCTAGCCACCGTGCTGCCCTGCAATTACGTCAATTCAAAATTTGCAAGATAAAGTGTTAAAAGGTCCTAATACTTTCTGAAGTATAATTTGAAAGTAAAGATGCAAACAGTTTAAGGTCATTTTTTAATAAAAGCTATTGTTAATATTCTTCATAGATTATTTTTAACATTGTAAAATTTAATTATCAGTTCACCCGTGCACATGAACTGCATGTAAGTACAAGCAAAAACTTTAGTGCTTCAGTGCCGGCGTTTAGCAAATAACGCACGTCTCACTTGTTTTTCACTCTTAAAATGTGCACAGTTTATCACTTACAAATTTATTAAAGCAGATCATCGCCCCCACAGTTAGTACCGGTCGTCAGGGGAACTGAGCGTGTGCTTCTAATGTAAAAATAGATCCAGAAACTTTCAGTCCTTTCTATCATTTACTTAGTGGATTTTATTGATGGAGTCATCGCTTCAAATTAAGTCCTATTATGCCTAACACAAGTTTAGAAGCGTCTACATGTTTTTGGGATAGAGGCTCAGGACCCATGCAACACTGACCAGGATAAAACAGTTACTGAAGATGAATGAATGAACGAATGTGACTACACACTTACATAATAACTAATACACTCACTCGCTCACTAAAACACAGAGGCAATTTGAAGCAGCAAATCCACCTGTTGCAGGTTTTTCAGAGGAGATAAAAATAAAAAACATGAAGAAACAGAGAAATCTCACAGCAAACCAAGACAAAGATTAAACCTACCTGATCCGTCTGATTATTATATATATATATATTATATATATTATATATAATTACAGTTTCTACAGTATGCACATACTGGCTTAGCTAGACACACTGCGGAAACATAGCAAGTTGAATGTATGATAGACTGGTGCCATGGCCTGACCTGACCTGTGAGTAATAATACCACAAAATAAACACAAAATGACTCATTTATTACAGAAGGTTGAACCTCAAGTGATGAAGTGATAAAAATCTATTTATTTACAACCCTAAATCAGAAAAAATTAGGACAACATAGAAAATGCAAAAGTCTCTCACATCAAGTTTGACTTTTATTTTATTATAGATAGATTCAAATCCAAGATATTTCAAGTTCTGTCTGGTTTGCTTCATTTCGTTTTTTTAATATACATCCATTCCTGCATTTCATACGTGCAACACATTCCAAAAAATTTGGGACAGGGCAATTTAGTGCTAGTAATGGGGTAGAAAATAAAATAATGATGTTATTTCAAACAGGTGATTTCAAACAGATTTAGTTTCTAAAGCAGTATCCATGAAAGGTTGAGTCTTTGAGGAGCAAAGATGGACACATGATCTTCAGTCTGTCAACACATGCATAAGAAAATTATTTAATTAAATAATGTTTACAGTGGGAAAAAATGGAAATGATTTACATATTTCTCCCTCTACAGTGCATAATATTGTTAAATGATTGAAGAATTCTGGAGGAATTTCAGTACGTAAAAAGCATGGGAGCAAGCTGATCTCTGATCCCTTAGACAGCACTGCATCAAGAACCATCATTATCAATCACTGATAGAATCAAATGGGCAGGGATTAATTTGGCAAACCCTTTCAAGCACTTCAATACGGAGTTACATATCACAAATGCCACTTAAAACTTTACTGTGCAAATAAACCTTACATTAGTGACAGTGGTAGCTTAGTGGGTAGAGCTTTGGTCTATCAACTGAAAGGTTGAGAGTTCAAATCCTAGCTCTGCCATGCAGCCACTGTTGGGCCCTTGAGCAAGGCCCTTAACCCTCTCTGCTCCAGGGGCACCGTACAATAACTGACCCTGCACTCTGACTCCAACTTCCAAACAAGCTGGGATATGCAAAGAAAGAATTTAGTTGTACTGTATATGTACAGTATATATGACAAATAAAGGCGTTTTTCTTAGGGCAATTGTAGCCTAGCAGTTAAGTTATTGAATTAGTAATCAGAAGGTCACCGGTTCAAGCCCCACCACTGCCAGGTTGCTGCTGTTGGGCCCTTGAGTAAGGCCCTTAACTTAAATTGCTCAGACTGTATACTGTAACTGTACTGTAAGTTGCTTTGAATAAAGGTGTCTGCTAAATGCCGAAAATGTAAATGTAACATTAATCACCTCCAGAGTCAAGTTTTATTTATATCGAATGTTCATACTGTTAAAACTTTTTAAAAGTGTTATAGAAATACTGTGTTTGTCTGCAGCAAAGTATCAAGTCTGAAATATTTAATTTTATAATAATAATTTTTAATAATAATAATAAATGCTTTATGAGTTCAGCAGCAGTATTAGTGTGGGGGTGTCTGAAGACAGCGGTGAGTTCTGGACGGGTCATCAGGTGTGGGAATGTCAGCATAGCCAAGCGGAACAGGTGGCGGGTCTGCAAAGGTGGAATCCAATTTGGCGAGGAGACCTGTAGCAGAGATTAAAGGCTGAAAGCAGGAGGACACTGACAGCATGACGGCGAGGACCTCTCGACATGAGTCACTGGCAAACTTCAGATAAGGAACCCAGGATTACTGAGCTTTTATAGATTTCATAGTTAAAAAAAATAGGAATAAAATTTGGATTAGTGACGGTTAGTTTAACAAACAGTTTGACTTTTTAAAGGTAGTTTTATAGATCCATTAAACATTATATTAAGTGTTATTAATAAATTATATAAAGAAAATGATATGCCTCCAACTTTGCAGCAACAGGACCTTTCCTGTTCCGGCATGGTCTATAAACTTGTTTTATAAGCTTCAGCGGCCTGCACAGAGCCCTGACCCTAGCCCTACTTTTTATTACCAACATCAATCCTCAGCCATACAAACGCTATTTTGGGCACAAATTCCCACAGACATATATCAAAGTCTTGTGAGACTGCTTATCACAGGAACGGCTGATGTTATATTTAAAAAGATCACATAGATCACTCTATTTAATACCATTTGTTTTTGACATGGAATGTCCAACAAGCTCATGATCAGGTGTCCAAGTATTTTTGACCACATAGTGTCCTCCAGGTTGTATTCTTGCCTTGCACCCAGACCTACTGTAACCGTTGTGATATGAATGAAGTGATTACTACGGCTTCATACTTACTTATGGGTGTGGCATGGTGGCTCAGTGGGTAGCACTGTCGCCTCACAGCAAGAAGGTCCTGGGTTCGATCCCCAGGTGGGGCGGTCCGGGTCTTTTCTGGAGTTTGCATGTTCTCCCCGTGTCCGTGTAGGTTTCCTTCGTAAGGGCCGGTTTCCTCCCACAGTACAAAGACATGCAAGTGAGGTAAATTGGAGATACAAAATTGTCCAACCAAAGTGCAAAACATGACGTTAAAATCCTAATAAACCAACAAACATACTTACTTATGGACGTGAATGTCCTCTTAGGCTTTGGCAGGGTCTTGTTTCTCCTGAAACCTCATATCTAAAGGCAGTGCTAGAATTTGATAATCTATCCATGTTTTTTAAACAATTTATGTGGAATTTCAAAACAAGATATAAAAGCAAACCGTACTTTAAACGTAATGCACATTTCTAACTTTTTTCTTTGTTTTGTTCTTTGATTTGTAATCGTGAGACGATGCTGGCTCCAAAAGTGGTTGCAGAGTTGCTGATATGAAGACTGGCATTGCTACAGAATTTTCATATCCTTCATATCTGGCTTTTGTCCAACTGTAAATCATCCGCATGAGCAGATCTGTTTTTTTCTCCCTTCTCTGCTACAGGCAAAAGCTTTCCAAATTTCCACAGAACCAGAGAGAAGAAATACAAACGAGACTCTCAGAGTACTTCCTCATCGCTGGGTACGGGTAATCTTTCACTCGCAGGACTGATTGATTGCTTCAGTGCAGGCGCTACCAGAGAGCAGAAATATATCATACAAATGTTTGGCGTACTATTATTCCACTTTATCATAATATATACTTTTGGCTAACCATAACTCATACTCACGCCTGTTTGCAGCACTCCTTGGAATAAAAGTGCTGACAACTTCTCTACCCATGATGAATGTTTGAATAACCCCTAACAAGTTCCTCCCAGTTTTGGCAAAAAGAAAATGTTATGCAATATTTAGATCAGCTTTTTTTGATAATTTTCCTGCTGGTGTCTGGTTTGAATATTGGCTGTAAAATTCTTTCATTTCACTCTAGATATGACAAACACACAGTGGCTAAAAGATGCACCAAACAAAACAAAAACTGAAGGCACGAAATCTGACAACAGAATGAAGGAAAATGAATATTGGAAATATTCCTGAATGCCATTAAAGAAAGTGAGCAGAAGGATTCCAGGTTGACCAGCAGTAATGTAGCATTAACAAAATGCATTTTCAGAAGAAGAGTTGTTTTTTTTTCTGGTCCACATACCTCTTTCCTCCTTATTTTTATCTGGACTTGAGACTGGCACTGCACCTTCCAATGGCTAGACTGTTCGGTCACCCCCATCCCTCCCAAGACAGAGCCAATTATGTATGTGTAGACATACTGGCCAATAACACGACAGAGATTGGAACCCTGGATCTCAGTGGCAGTGAGCTAGTGTATTTTATCTCTGTGCTACCTGAGCACCCACTTTTTTACTCATGATTACTGCTGTTAAATGTCAAAAAGCCTGAGGTATTCACAAAATATTACAAAAAGTATAGCAAAACATAGTAAAAGTATGTGTTCAAGATATTAGTTGATGATAATGACAATTATAAAAAATTATAATGGTGCAAAATCCAGAAAACAATTTGTCTTCAGTGTATAATTTGCTTTTGTTTAAATTTGAATTTCTCCCGTTGGTATTATCAGATTTGTTTGTGTACTTTGTGTTTTTATGTATTTATTTTGTTCAGTATGGCACATCAGCGTAGGTGCTGCACAGCTTCAGTAAGATATGTTTGATTGTAAGATCGTGTGGCTGTTTGTATGGAAAGTGCTACATTGTCCTTATTAAATTCCCACAGTATGTGGACTGGCTACATAATTTGTATGTCCTCTATGTATAATAACACCTAATCTGTATATTTTGTACTAACAATCTATCTGTTTATTGTACTCCGCTGCAAACTATTCAAGGCAACTAACAACAACAGGAGAACAAACATCATGTTTTACATTATTTTTATATGCTAATGTGGTTTGTCATTAGGCACAGATTTGAAATTATGTTCTGGTTATGTTAACATAGGGGGTGTGAACAAAAAAGTTCATTAATAGTCAGATATCCTGAATGAAACATGTGACAAGTTCGAGAATGCACACGGACATTGAGGGACATGTCTTGAAACGACACCAATAGTGTGGTGGGTGTGGCTTATCAGGTCCTCGTGCCAGTCATTTGAAAGCAGTCTGTTAAAAAGGTGGCTTTAAGGGCGCCCAGGTGGCACAGTGAGATATTCTGCTAGCACACCAGCGCCGAGATTCTGAACTCCTCAGTTTGAAACTTGGCATTGCCACCGGTCGGCTGGGCGATATCTAGCGGGCATAATTGGCAGTGCCTACAGCAGACACTAATTGGCCACCGTATCTACAAGGTGAGGGCCGGACTATATGTGGGTGGGTGGGTCTTCATACGAAGAGGGCTGTGCACCTGTCGTAAGAAGCGTGTGCAGCGATGTGCTCTCCTCGGATGCAATCTGGTATCTCTCAGCAGCGGAAGACAAATTGAGTACGCTAAATCGGGAGGAAAATGGGGAGAAAATGCATAAATAAATAAATAAATATATAAAAAGGTGGCATTAACAAGAATGGTGCAAAGACAGAACATTATATTTTGTTTCAAATTGGAAAAAATGGTGACAAACACACACAAAATGCTACTAAAAGTCTAAAGTGTGTGTGTACGATTGGTTTAAACTAGGGCTGTCGAAGTTAACGCGATAATAACGCATTAACGCGATTTCAATTTAACGCGATTAAAAATAATAGTGCCGTTAACGCAAATTCTAGTTAATGTTGAGACTTGACTGGTAGAACTACAACGCTCGGTTACATTATGTTAACATTATGTTAAAACAAACGTTTTAATGTCGGACTTGCCACCGTTTTTCCAAATACCGGAAAGCTGAGTCAAGCACGTTAGTCCATGAACTATGGAAGCCCCAAAGGGTCAAAACACACTCACTTCGTGTAGAAACGGCCATCAAACCATTGTCACAATACAACCACAGAAAAGTCTGTTACAATAACTACGCCTTATCCCACCTAAAGCACCGCTGATCTACAATGTTTGCTGATGGAGAAATTCTAAACTACAATCTGACATTTACTGCCTAGTATGTGAGTGAATAAAACTCCCTTACAGTTTTCTCTTGTCCCAGCAGTTTTTAACATCAGTACATTTAGCATAAAATGTGTTCACCATTTTAATTGTAACATTTCACATAAAAATCCTTGTTTTCTATAACATTTACACAGATTTTTTTAAATGCGATTAATCGCGATTAACTATATGAAATTCTGAGATTAATCGCGATTAAAAATTTTAATCGTTTGACAGCCCTAGTTTAAACACTTGATCACAAAGGGTCACAGAGTTTTAGACCCCAATGACGGCAACTCTAAAGGTGTTTCCAAAAAAAGACAAAAGTGTCAAAAAGTGTGTTGTGTCTGATGGACCTTACTTTGAAGGTTAATGGAGGTTTTTTTCTATTTATGTTCTGTTTTGTTGTTTTTATTGTAACATTCACTCAACTTTTTGTCCACACCTTGTATAAATTAGCTGCCTTTTTAGACAGAAAGTAGAAACCAGTAATACTGTTGCCTTAAAATTATAATTCTGTAATTTTAAATGAGTAATTAAGCCTGAGCATCTTAGCCAGACGAGATTTCATCTTGTAAATTTTATATCCACTCTTACCTGCTTATAAAAGCTCAAATCAAAACAAACATTTATCCCATACAATATCTAAGCTCCTTACTGACACCGGTGTGTCAGTTGGTCCCGACAACATCTGTAAACCAAGTTAATCGTGTCTGCTGCAGGGCGTCAGATAACCTCCATAACACACGGGTCGGAAGTACAGTGACACTCCTCTGCACCCACACTGTCAGCCTGTCTGCTTTGGTGTCCATCATCGTGTGCTTTCTTCCTGAAATTGAAATGAGGACAGATGAGATGTGCTGGGCACCTGAATAATTCGTGTCCACCCTGTCAGGCATCTGTCCTGAACACAATTAAACGAACAGAAGTTACAGTCCCTAACTGAATTGTATGAGCTGTTTTAAAACAATATAAGGTGTAAGATAAAGTTTTAAGGAATGGGTGTAATTTTTTTTTCTCTCATTCCATCTAGGGCAAAATTTGGCAGCACTATTTAAACATTCTAAAGTATTCTTATAATGGTTCCTGCTGCTGTGATGTCATTATTTAGCTATATTATTAGGTAGAAAACTAGCTAACAGGTGAACTATATATACATCGATCAGCCATAACATAGTATCCTTGTTACTACACACATTGTCCATTTTATCAGCTTCACTTACCATCTATATACTGTATATATATATATAGGAGCATTTTGTAGTTCTACAATTACTGACTGTAGTCCATCTGTTTCTCTGCATGCTTTGTTAGCCCCCTTTCATGCTGTTCTTCAATGGTCAGGACCCCCACAGGACCACTACAGAGCAGGCATTATTTAGGTGGTGGATCATTCTCAGCACTGAAGTAACACTGACATGGTGGTGGTGTGTTAGTGTGTGTTGTGCTGGTATGAGTGAATCAGACACAGCAGTGCTGATAGAGTTTTTAAACACCTCACTGTCACTGCTGGACTGAGAATAGTCCACCAATGAAAAATATATCCAGCCAACAGCGCCCTGTAGGCAGCTTCCTGTGACCACTGATGAAGGTCTAGAAGATGACCAACTCAAACAGCAGCAATAGATGAGCGATCGTCTCTGACTTTACATCTACAAGGTGGACCAACTAGGTAGGAGTGTCTAATAGAGTGGACAGTGAGTGGACACGGTATTTAAAAACTCCAGCAGCGCTGCTGTGTCTGATCCACTCATACCAGCACAACACACACTAACACACCACCACCATGTCTGTGTCACTGCAGTGCTGAGAATGATCCACCACCTAAATAATACCTGCTCTGTGGTGATCCTGTGGGGTCCTGACCACTGAAGAACAGGGTGAAAGCAGGCTAAAAAGGTATGTAGAGAAACAGATGGACTACAGTCAGTAATTGTAGAACTACAAAGTGCTTCTATATGGTAAGTGGAGCTGATAAAATGGACAGTGAGTGTAGAAACAAGGAGGTGGTTTTAATTTTATGACTGATCAGTGTATGATGAATTAGTTGCTCTCAGCAGAGTCAAGCCAGATCTCCTGTTCTTATGCCACACCTCTGTTTTCTTGTGCTCTGCTAGTGCTAACATTTAAATAGCTGAGCTGTTTTGCATTACCCAATGAGGGATGGAACAGTAAAATCATTTTAACAGGAAATATACTGATATTATATAGACTTTATGGCCAAAAGTTGGTAGACACCGCTAGTCATTATTTATTTTATGTGTTTCAGCCACATGCATTGCTAACATACAGTATATACATTTTATTATATTAATAAATTAAAAGCTTTCAGCTTTGTTGGACCATGTGGGAAGGGTCATTACCTGTTCCAACATAAAGAGATGATCTGAAAGTTTGGAACTCCAGTGGCCTGCAAACCGACTGAACACATTTGGAATAAAATAAAACATTGATGGCTGGTGCAGCAGGATATTCTGCTAGCACACCAGTGCTGAGATTCTGAACTGAGATTCCTCGGTTTGAAACTCGGCGTTGCCACCGGTCGGCTGGGCACCATCCAGCGAGCATAATTGGCAGTGCCTGCAGCAGACAGGTCTCTGCTAGGGTGGGATGGCCGGACCATGTGGGTGGGGTCTTCAAACGCTGTGTAAGGACCCTGATTGGCGGATAGAGAGGCGCTTGTGCAGAATGCATAGGTAAAAAGGGGTTCCACTAAGGGCTGCACGCGGGTCGAGGAGGCGTGAGCAGCAATATACCTTCCTCAACTGCAATCAGGGATCCCGCAGCAGTGGAAGACAAATTGACTACGCTAAATTAGAAGAAAATGGGAGAAAATGCTTAAATAAAATATGGAGAAAAAAAACGTTGATGGTGAGCCAGGCCGTCTCTTTTTGGCACATATTTCTAAAGACACTGTAAAATCTTGTGAACAAGCTTCACATAATGGTAAAGGATGTTAGGGCTGCAAAAGGGAAAAGAAATGGAAATAAAGTCTTTATATTAACGTCTATTGCTTTGAGAAATGTGTGTATAAGTGTGTGTGTGTGTGTGTGTAGTTAATCTGTACTTCATATAATTACAGAATGTCTTTAGATCTTCAAACAAAGACAAAGAGAGCTGGTTGTTCTGATGTGGAATGTAAACTTCTACTTGACCCTGGATGTTTCCACTCAGTCTATACGATGCGTTAAATGACCTACACAGGGCAGCTTTTCTTTAGCACTTGGTGTCTGTTAGCTACGCACTTAAGATCAGCAATTAAACACGTACAATAATCCATTTAAGTGCTTTTGCCCAGGAATTTATAACAGTGTGTCAGTTACAAACCACAGATATTACAGGCTAGATGTAATCCTCAGATCAATAACAGGTTTTATTTTAAGTCTGTAAACAACTTGGACTTGACCACCGGTTATGACATTAAAAATACTCGATGCAAAGATAAACAAGGTGATAAGTGTTTTTAGCACTTGACCTTCTTTAGTATGTGACCCTCATATTAAATTTTTTTTTATTTAACTAGTCGGGTATTAAACCCAGTAACCACATTCAGGCAATTAAATAGGATCTGTTAAAGTGTGTTATTAAAAACCGGTAGTCAAGTTTTCCAGAAAGCTCGCTGACAAAAGGTTTGCTGTGAAATACACTGTAAAAATAGAACCACTAGCCAAATTCACTATAAAGTTCTAAAGCATTAAATGAATCTGTATCATGTAATTTACACCCTCTAGTCAAATAATTGAAAAAAAAAATAGACAGTAATCCCTCGCTATATCGCGCTTCGACTTTTGCGGCTTCACTCTATCGCGGATTTTATATGCAAGCATATCTAAATATAAATCGTGGATTTTTCGCTGGTTCGCGGATTTCTGCGGACAAGGAGTCTCTTTATTTCTGGTACATGCCTCCTCAGTTGGTTTGCCTAGTTGATTTTATACATGGGACGCTATTGGCGGATGGCTGAGAAGCTACCCAATGAGAGCACGCGGTTAAGTATCCTGGGTACTGATTGGCTCACCGAAGGAGAGAAGCATTAGATTCCGCTTTATGCTTTATAACTGTATGGGAAATGTTTATAAGAGTGTGGGAGGGTTTATAAGGGCTTAAGACATATAAAAATAACCATATAAACACATGGTTTTTACTTCGCGGATTTTCACCTTTCGCGGGGGGTTCTGGAACGCAACCCCTGCGATCGAGGAGGGATTACTGTTTAATGTTAGTCTGATATATATATATATAATGTTATATTAAGAGCCTCAAAAGTAAGGCACAATTTGCGTCTTTACACAAATCTATACCCTTTCATGTACAGCTGTATGACACTCAGTAAGTCTGGGATGTTGTTTTGCACAGTTATTGTGTTTAAATAAAGACCCTACACTTTCTCGCTGAATGGACAGCATTTTATAGTACTGTAAGGATATCAATGTAGGGAAATATATTGTCTTCTGATGTAATAACACCAATCAAGACAAAACCCATGCACCTTTAAACACTGGTCAGACAGTTACTTAAGGGGTTCGAGTTTTGCCCAAACAGGTTTATCACTATTATTTGTGTAAGTTTAAAGTTAAGTGTCTTTTTTTCCTTGTGCAATATCCACTCCATAAAGAGCAATATTAACATCTGGACCACTGACTGTGTCCACAATATTTCACCATAAATGTTCATGAAGTCATAAAAATCCTTACTGTAATATCTTGTTTTATGTAATTATATAAACAAATCAATATGACAAATAGGCAATAACAGAAGCATTCAGAAAGGGAGTGTTTCATTCTTTAAAGCATGCTATATGAAGACTATTCTTTTCCCAAAGAACATTTCCTACAACAGTGTTTGTTTATTAAAGCCCTGGTCTGGTTCCTTTTCCCTGGCACATGTTTGCATGCTGGGTGGAATGGTGGTGCAGCAGGTAGTGTGGGTCATGGGTCATTAAAGAAATATAAACGACGTTTACATGCTTTGATCATTTGTGTTAATATTCACTGTCACATTGTGATGTAAATGAACTGGGTAGCGCTGTTGCCTCACAGCAAGAAGAACCTGGGTTCGATTCCCAGGCCAGATCATTAAGGTCCTTTCTGTGTGGAGTTTGCATATTCTCCCTGTATCTGTCTGGGTTTCTTCTGGGTACTCCGGTTTAGTCCCACAATTCAAATGACATGCAGTCAGTCCAATTGGAGCTACTAAAAATGCCCAAAGTGTGTGTGTGTGTGTGTGTGTGTGTGTGTGTGAATGTGTGTGAATGTGTTTGCCTTGTGATGGACTGGTGACTAGTCCAGGGTGGTAAAAAAGTAAATGAATGAAAAAACTAAACATCCACTCTGCAGCCTACATACAGTGCAGAAAATGATCTAAATTACAAAATGTTATCCATCAAAGGGTTTTAATTACGCCACACAGTGTAATGTTTTAGCAATAAAAGATATAAAAAAATCATTCTGCCAAAAGAAATCTATGTAAACAAGCATTTCCTGTAGAGAGATTAAATATAATAAGGCTGCATACTTGTGGTCGCCTATAAGTGTTCTATATAATTCATACAAATCTACTTCTTAATATAAATTGAATTCTTCAAATTAATGTGTAAATAAGCCTTTTTTGCTTTGTGTGTTTTTTTTTTAATGCATTTTCTTTCCTTTGTCTCCTGATTTTTTAGCTTGTCCAATTTTTACCCAATTGCGTTATGCTTCCTTTCTACTGGTGCTGACCCCTGCCCCAATCGAGAAGAGTGAACTGACATACGCCCCCTCCGACACATGTGCAGTAGCCGACTGCATCTGTTCACCTACATGATGCAAGTTCATATGCAGATCAGCTTTGTGTACGGAGAGCCACACCCTGAACTCATTATTCCTCTACTCTGTGCAGATGCCATCAATCAGCATCAGTTATTCTGCTCCCTCCCTGAATGAACAACAGCCAAACGTTGTTCATGTAGCCGCCCAGCCTAGCCGGATGGCAGAGCTGAGATTCGATACGATGTATTCAAAATCCCAGCTCTGGTGTGCTGGCGTATTTTACCGCTACGCCACCTGAGCGGCTTTCTTTGTGTTTTCTTGCTCTTTCAGCACCGTGAGCACATATTGGCCAGAATTTTTGTGTGGAAAGGCCAGTGGTGTTTTAAAAGGAAAAAGCAAAAGCCATTGAAATGAACTCCTGGAATGCCTGGAATGTAGAAAGAATCCGGTAAACACGAAGATGTAAAAAGCACATTAATGATTTTTAAAATCTGAATAAGCCTTTAAAGAAAACAGGTTATGTGGTCTAACATTGCAAGTATTATGTATTATTAGGTAAATGTGTGTTCATGTATTTACAGTAAATATTTTGAGTGAAACAGACTTTTATTGGCCTGGTAGCTTAATACTTTCACGAAAACATCAGTATGGGTCATGTCTTGGTTGATCGACTACATGGGGACGAGGTAAGATTGTGTAAATTAGATTCCTTCTTACTTGACAGGACTCATTTTAACAATGTATTGCGCAATCACAGATTCTGTGAGGCTTTCATTTCATTAGGATACTTTCAATTCCAAACCATTTTTTAATGTTGTAAGTTTGGTGTAAACCATGACCACAGTTCTTTATTAAGCACATCAGTTTAGTTTTAATATGAGCACAGAACATAATGGGATTAACGTCTAGGTCATTTTCTGTCATATTCAAATAAAAAAACAAAGCCGACGTCCATCTGGACACGCGGCCGTAATATCATAATGCGTAATTGTCTGCAGGCTTGGTGATCTTCTAAAAAGATGGTTTAATATCCTGTCGAATGATGTGAAGCCCAGCTGTAACCCAGACTCAGACGTGGCACCGACTGTCTATCGGAAAAGAAGCTGTCGAGCCATTTGTGCGTCTTTCTCCGCGAGCGAAAAGGTCACCGTCCAAATTGCCATTAAAGCAAGTAATTGCATCCTGTGCCTGGGGAAAACAACAAGAACTTGATAATCACACAGTAAATTTACCATGATAAACTTTTTAAAGGGTCAACGGAACAGGCCGTCAACATTTATATGAGCAATCAGGATGAAAGAGTGAGAAGCTGTCTTTCTTTCACAAATGGCGTGATATGCTGAGAGTCTTCAGATTCTTAATAGCCGTACATAATTGCTTGTTTTCTTTCCATCTGTGCAGAATTCCATGCTTTTCAGCCACGTTTGTTAGCGATATCTGAAGCACAATAACAGTGCGCTCTCTGTGGTTGTGTATGTTGTGATGGATCCTCCTCCTCTGTACTTGGGTTAAATTATAGGACTATTTTTTTGGATGTGAATCTTAAATCTTGTTTTCTAAAAACATGGCAACTTATTTAGGTTAAGAACTTGTTTGTTAGCTAATCTAAAGCACATGAACAACACTCTCTTTGGTTGGGTGTGTTGTGATTAGGGCTGGCTCAATACCACTTTTTTAAGTCCGATACGATACAGATACTGCAAATTGATTATGTGCCGATACCGATAACAATCCGATACCGTCATTTCTCCTCTCAAACAACTAAGCAGTAATAATACACGTCTCAATGCACCATGGTTAACCTAGCTATCTAAATAACAATGCTCAGTAAAACTAATATTCTAAAGGAATAAATACATAACCTACAACATCACACTTATGCAAAACTGCTTGTTTTGTATTTAGTAAGGCCCTAACTATATCTGAAGCACAATAAAATACTTTATGTTTGGGTGTGTTGTGATGGATTTTTTTTTTTTGTGGTTATGAATCTTAGATCTTTTTTTCCCCTAAAAACGTGATTCATTTATTCAAGTATGAACCCTTTTTGTGTCACATTAAAGCATGAATAGAAGTCCACCTCGCCAGCAGCTGTTGAATGGAGAGCGTAACTACAGTGCCTGAGCTGCTCACTGCTGTCATAATCATTGAGAATAATTACAGCTAATAGCAGCTATTTACACTGGAATGAAACACAATGTCTTTTACTAATATGGAATACTTTTAAAATAAATTACTATGCTTATGATGCGTAGTGATCGTGATCTAAGCTACAAGATGTGAATTAAAAAATAATGAATGCAAATAAAACTTATTAAAGTGTCCAAGGAGACTAATAATAAAAAAGTTAGTAAAAAAAAAATTAAAAATAGAATTCATTTACTGTCTATTTAAGACTGCTTTATCCTTGTTAGGGTCATGGTGGTTTTGATTTATTGGACGAAAGGGGGGAAACACCCTGGACAGGTTGCCAGTCCATAACAGGGCAGACACACACACACACACACACACACACACACACTCATACCTACACTCATTGCCATTTCATAAGCTCCAAATAAGCCTGACTGCACGTCTTTGGCTGGAGGAAACCCACACGGACACAGGGAGAACATGCAACTGCACAAAGAACGGACCCTGGCCGTCCCTTTTTGTGTGAGCCGACCCCTTTTTGTGAAACCATTGCCCCCCGTGCTGGCCTAATTTCAAAACAGTAAATATATTTTAATACTAAATTCTAATTAAATAGAGGTTTTTGTTGTTGTTTTGAAGGAAGTGTTAAAATTATCACAGGATATACACCAATCAGGCATAACATTATGACCACCTTCCTAACTGACTGGTCTGCAGCTATGCAGCCCCATACGCAACAAACTGCGCTGCACTGTGTATTCTGACCCCTTTCTATCAGAACCAGCATTAACTTCTTTAGCAGTCTGAGCTACAGTAGCTCGTCTGTTGAAGGCCAGCCTTCGCTCCCCATGTGCATCAATGAACCTTGGCCACCCATGACCCTGTCGCCGGTTTACCACTGTTCCTTCCTTGGACTACTTTTGATAGACTTCTGACCACTGCAGACCAGGAACACCCCACAAGAGCTGCAGTTTTGGAGATGCTCTGACCCAGTCGTCTAGCCGTCACAATCTGGCCCTTGTCAAACTCACTCAAATCCTCATGCTCGCCCATTTTTCCTGCTTCTAAAATCAACTTTGAGGATAAAATTTTCACTTGCTGCCTAATATATCCCACCCCCTAACAGGTGCCGTGATGAAGAGATAATCAGTGTTATTTACTTCACCTGTCAGTAGTCATAATGTTATGCCTGGTCAGTGTAGATCAGAATTGTATATTTTTAACATAAAATTAGGAGGTTGGAGCATTTTATCTTTATCCTGACATCTCTAAGTTTCACAGTTATAAATCAATCTACTCAATCTAAATCAAGAGAAAGACTCAATCTCAATCAAGAGAGTTTTTAGAACCTCTGGCTTTCTACCCCTGACAGCTGTGTGCTGGTGTAATCAACACAAAATAATGTTTATGGTGTATGTTGACATTTTTGGCACCTAATGAATAAGTCATAGAGAATATACTGATGCAAATCTAGACTCTGGTTCTGAAATCCTATACCTGACTCCGCTGCAGGTGAGTCTATTAGCACAAAAGCCTGCTGGCTGTTAGCAGCTCGCCTCCAGCGATTAAGAAGCTCCAGATCTGGCTTGATGAGTGACCTGCTTGTCGTGTGCTTTCTAAAATATCTTGTAACATTCTGCAACAATGAACTAGTTAGCTAGGAATTTGTTGATGAAATTTGGCACCGAAATTTCACTTTTATTTGACTTTTAACCAGTCAAAGCTAGGCCAATTAGCAGCTAGTGAACTAATATCAGCTTAAGGCAGCTGTACTAGTGTTAGCTGTATAAAATATTTGTGGTTTTTGACATATTTTCTGACATGGTTTTTGTTGAGTTTACTTAAGCAAATCATTCTTTATATATATATATACCGATCAGCCATAACATCAAAACCACCTCCTTGTTTCTACACTCACTGTCCACTTTATCAGCTCCACTTACCATATAGAAGCACTTTGTAGTTCTACAATTACTGACTGCAGTCCATCTGTTTCTCTTCATACTTTTTTAACCTGCTTTAACTCACTTACTTTTGTTCTTCAATGGTCAGGACCCCCACAGGACCACCACAGAGCAGGTATTATTTAGGTGGTGGATCATTCTCAGCACTGCAGTGACACTGACATGATGGTGGTGTGTTAGTGTGTGTTGTGCTGGTATGAGTGGATCAGACACAGCAGCGCTGCTGAAGTTTTTAAATACCGTGTCCACTCACTGTCCACTCTATAAGACACTCCTACCTAGTTGGTCCACCTTGTAGATGTAAAGTCAGAGACGATCGCTCATCTATTGCTGCTGTTTGAGTCGGTCATCTTCTAGACCTTCATCAGTGGTCACATGATGCTGCCTACGGGGCGCTGTTGGTTGGATATTTTTGGTTGGTTGACTATTCTCAGTCCAGCAGTGACAGTGAGGTGTTTAAAAACTCCATCAGTGCTGCACAACACACACTAACACACCACCACCATGTCAGTGTCACTGCAATGCTGAGAATGATCCACCACCCAAATAATACCTGCTCTGTGATGGTCCAGTGGGGGTCCTGACCATTGAAGAACAGCATGAAAGGGGGCTAACAAAGCAAGCAGAGAAACAGATGGACTACAGTCAGTAATTGTAGAACTACAAAGTGTTTTTATATGGTACGTGGAGCTGATGGACAGTGAGTGTAGAAACAAGAAGGTGGTTTTTATGTTATGGCTGATCGGTGTATATATATTTTATATAAATTTTATGTATATATAATTTTTTTTCCATTTTCTCCCAATTTAGTGTAGTCAATTTGTCTTCTGCTGCTGAGAATCCCCAATTTCTTGCAGTTGAAGTGGGTATATTGCTGCTCACGCCTCCTCCGACCCACGTGCAGCCCTTTACGGAACCCTTTTCCACCCATGCACTCTGCACAGGCGCCTCTATCCGCCAACCACGGTCCTTACACAATGTTTGAAGACCCCGCCCACATATTCTGGTCATCCCTCCCTACAGGCACTGCCAATTATGCCTGCAAGATGGCACCCAGCCGACCGGTGGCAATGCCGAGTTTCAAACCGAAGAGTTCAGAATCTCGGCGCTGGTGTGCTAGCGGAATATCCCACTGCGCCACCTTGGCACTGCAAATCATTTTTAAGAGGAGCAGACTTAGACATTATGGTCCTGGCATCTGTACAAGGCACACCTTCAAATGGACCAATGAAATAACTTAGGTTTGGGAGAATGGACACAGCTGGAACACTCCTATATATTTACCCATCATTCCCCTCTTTTCTCCTTGACGAATCCTTGCACCCACCTCCGCCCCATTTCCTGCACAGCTCTTCACGTTTTTGTTTTCCTATATTACTGTAGCTGGTACAATTGGCTTCCCTTTTTGGAGGGGGGTTTGGTTTTAATTAGGATGGGAGCAGGCAGTTGTTGAGCCAGCTGGGGTCCTTGGGCAGGATATTTATACAGGCACCTTGGGGTCCTAGGGGCATGCTGGTGCAGTGCTGCTAGTTAAGCTAGCACATGCGTGTGTGTGTGGCAGCGGTCTCTGGAGCAGGAAGGTGTGAACAGACGGGCATAGATGAGTCCTGTTTAGCATTTGCTGTCTGGAGTTGAGTTAAGCTGGTGCAAGCAACTTTGGCAGTACTGGGTTATAGTTAAGTTTGTACTTGGTCACTGTGTACAAGTTGCTAAGTGGTGGGGCTACTCTGGGGAGTACAAGCATCCAGCATGTCTTCTAATTAATGCGTCAGCTCTATGCAATGACAGGTATGTTCCCCCACTTTTCTAAACCTGCGTTTGTGAATTTGTTTGTATATAGAGAAAAAAAAGGATTATAATAATAATAGGGGACACGCCACATAAATAAATTTTAAAAATTAAAGAAAATAACCTT
The DNA here is from genome assembly GCF_030014385.1 of Trichomycterus rosablanca. NCBI lineage: Eukaryota > Metazoa > Chordata > Actinopteri > Siluriformes > Trichomycteridae > Trichomycterus > Trichomycterus rosablanca. The sequence goes on along the minus strand of NC_086003.1, from coordinate 26,007,068 downwards.
AAAGCCCCCTTAAACTCCAGCCCAACATTCCCAGAGTTCCCCTCCCGTCCTAACAGTCTCATAATCACTCCTCATCCACTTCAGTTGAAGGTGTGGCCTGCACTCATAAATCTCATCTTATTTATTGAGTCATCTGGCTTTAAGAAGCCATTAGCCCAGAGCTTCAGATACTCAGTAGATTAAAAAAGAACAAGTGTTTGTTTATTATTAGATTAGGCAGAATGAGTTTGCCTATTATCGTGACTCGGATGAATCGTAGATGCCATTGTAAGTAATTGGTGTGGCAATACAGATCACTCACCAGTGGCGTAACTAGGAGCTCATGGGCCCCCCTCAACGAATATCATATATATATACAGTGTATCACAAAAGTGAGTACACCCCTCACATTTCTGCAAATATTTTATTATATCTTTTCATGGGACAACACTATAGACATGAAACTTAAATATAACTTAGAGTAGTCAGTGTACAGCTTGTATAGCAGTGTAGATTTACTGTCTTCTGAAAATAACTCAACACACAGCCATTAATGTCTAAATAGCTGCAACATAAGTGAGTACACCCCACAGTGAACATGTCCAAATTGTGCCCAAATGTGTCGTTGTCCCTCCCTGGTGTCATGTGTCAAGGTCCCAGGTGTAAATGGGGAGCAGGGCTGTTGTTAAATTTGGTGTTTTGGGTACAATTCTCTCATACTGGCCACTGGATATTCAACATGGCACCTCATGGCAAAGAACTCTCTGAGGATGTGAGAAATAGAATTGTTGCTCTTCACAAAGATGGCCTGGGCTATAAGAAGATTGCTAACACCCTGAAACTGAGCTACAGCATGGTGGCCAAGGTCATACAGCGGTTTTCCAGGACAGGTTCCACTCGGAACAGGCTTCGCCAGGGTCGACCAAAGAAGTTGAGTCCACGTGTTCTGCGTCATATCCAGAGGTTGGCTTTAAAAAATAGACACATGAGTGCTGCCAGCATTGCTGCAGAGGTTGAAGACGTGGGAGGTCAGCCTGTCAGTGCTCAGACCATACGCCGCACACTGCATCAACTCGGTCTGCATGGTCGTCATCCCAGAAGGAAGCTGACGCACAAGAAAGCCCGCAAACAGTTTGCTGAAGACAAGCAGTCCAAGAACATGGATTACTGGAATGCCCTGTGGTCTGACGAGACCAAGATAAACTTGTTTGGCTCAGATGGTGTCCAGCATGTGTGGCGGCGCCCTGGTGAGAAGTACCAAGACAACTGTATCTTGCCTACAGTCAAGCATGGTGGTGGTAGCATCATGGTCTTGGGCTGCATGAGTGTTGCTGGCACTGGGGAGCTGCAGTTCATTGAGGGAAACATGAATTCCAACATGTACTGTGACATTCTGAAACAGAGCATGATCCCCTCCCTTCGAAAACTGGGCCGAAGCTGAAGGTAAAGGTGATGGACTAAACCCAATTAAGCACCTGTGGCGCATCCTCAAGTGGAAGGTGGAGGAGTTCAAGGTGTCTAACATCCACCAGCTCCGTGATGTCATCATGGAGGAGTGGAAGAGGATTCCAGTAGCAACCTGTGCAGCTCTGGTGAATTCCATGCTCAGGAGGGTTAAGGCAGTGCTGGATAATAATGGTGGTCACACAAAATATTGACACTTTGGGCACAATTTGGACATGTTCACTGTGGGGTGTACTCACTTATGTTGCCAGCCATTTAGACATTAATGGCTGTGTGTTGAGTTATTTTCAGAAGACAGTAAATCTACACTGCTATACAAGTTGTACACTGACTACTCTAAGTTATATCCAAGTTTCATTTCTATAGTGTTGTCCCATGAAAAGATATACTTAAATATCTGCAGAAATGTGAGGGGTGTACTCACTTTTGTGATACACTGTATATGATGAGCGATCGTCTCTGACACACACACACACGTAACTAGGAGCTCATGGGCCCCCTCAACAAATTTCATATATATATATACAGTATATGTGTGTGTGTGTGTGTGTGTGTTGTGCTGGTATGAGTGGATCAGACAGCAGCGCTGCTGGAGTTTTTATATACTGTGTCCACTCTATTACACACTTCTACCTAGTTGGTCCTTGTAGATGTTAAGTCAGAGACGATCGCTCATCTATTGCTGCTGTTTGAGTTGGTCATCTTCTAGCGCCAACTGTTTGAGTTGGTCATCTTCTAGCGCCACGGGGCGCTGTTGGCTGGATATTTTTAATTGGTGGACTATTCTCAGTCCAGCAGGGACAGTGAGGTGTTTAAAGGTACTCACTCACTTTTAATATAATAATATAATATAATAATAATGACCTGGCGAGTGCAGCCAATGGGGGGGGGGGGGGGGGGGGGGTACGTCGTGGAGGGCCCCCACTGGACGTGGGCCCTAGTGCACCTGCCCCCCCTGCTCCCCCAGTAGTTACGCCCCCTGTCACTTACAAACCTTTTTTTTATATCTGTATACATGATGATAAAAAAATGAAACACATCTCTAACCTATTGTACTTACCATGTATCACTATACATTTCATTTCAATATGGACAACCTTAAGTATTCTGCCCTTTAAGCAGCTGCCAGACTAACGACCGTGACTTTTACACAAAGTGTACACATGTATGACATTAACAGTGACAATAACACCTCAGATATTACAAACCGTGCATTGCTCGCTGTGCAATCAAGTGCATTCAGTGTGTGCAACCAACCTCTGTATTTACAAACTCTCCCTCATTTATCACTGTCAGATTCGGCCAGATATTTATTTAACACCCAATTTCATTCCAATTTAACTAATCTCAGCATAGTGCATCAAACAGAAGTAGGTAAGACATCAATCTATTCTGTGTTTACGGCTTATATACAGGCTCACCTGAGTGCTGGTGTGAACTGGAATTTCATCAGCTTGCAGATCATTCAGTTTGTGTCGGTATCCTTCCACTGACCTTGGGCAAAATCAACTATTTCATAAGCTGGTTGGTTGGGAATAAACAATTGAGTCTCTCACCACTCGCTTTCTGGTACTAAATCTAACAATAATGCAGATGGTTGCTTGTTTTAAAAGTACTTATAAAATATGAGTTTGGCTTTTTTATTACAAACCAGAAGAGAACTGTGAGCCTGTTTATACGGCTGCATGGTGAGCACTGAATAGGGCAGTTTAATATCAGCCCTGAACATGATAATAAACTGTTCCCCTTTTCTGCAGGGAAAAATGCTCACTAAATGTTTGGAGAGGGGTAAATTGTCCTTATAGGGTCAGATATTTTTCACCACTATTTCTGTGACTCTACTTGGAAAAACTTTGGCTGTTTCCTACATAAACTGATTCTTTTTTTTGTTATTGCATAAGATGGTGGTCATTATTAAGAAATTTGTGCCTTATAAGGAAATAAAATTTCTTAAAAAGTATAAAATAATTTAAAAAAATCTTTTAACATATGAAAATGTATTTAAAACATAATAAATATCCTCTGGTAAGTCTAAGGTTTAGATTTAAAAATTAAAATAAATAAATAATTAATAATAATAAGGTGCTTGGGTGGTGTACAATGCTAGTCCAACACCACTGTGATACGGGATCAAATCGTAGCGGTGCTGTTGGGCATCTACAATGACATGACTAGCTTTTGGGGGATGGAGGGACTGGTGATGGCCAAAGCCATGTGATGGATTGACACCCTGTCCAGGATATTCCTGTTTCTCCCTAAGATTTTGGAATGTGTCTTGGAATTTTTGCCCACCTACTAAAAAGACCATTTGTGAGGGCAGACAGTGACGTTGGGTAAGAGAGCCATACTGAAAAAGAGTTCTACTGAAAAAGGAAAGGGTTCTACTGGAAAGTAAAGCGTTCTGGTGGAAATGGAAAGGGTTCTGGTGGAAAAAGGAAAGGGTTCTCCTGGAAAAGCAAAGGGTTCTGTTGGAAAAGGAAATGGTTCTCCTGGAAAGGAAAGGGTTCTGGTCAAAAAGGAAAGGGTTCTGCTGGAAAAGAAAAGGGTTCTGTTGGAAAAATAATGGGTTCTGGTGGAAAAGGGAAAGGGTTCCCCTGGAAAATGAAAGGGTTCTGTTGAAAAAGGAAAGGGTTCTGGTGGAAAAAGGAAAGGGTTCTCCTGGAAAAGCAAAGGTTTCTGTTGGAAAAGCAAAGGGTTCTGTTGGAAAAGGAAAGGGTTCTCCTGGAAAATGAAAGGGTTCTGGTCAAAAAGGAAAGGGTTCTGCTGGAAAAGAAAAGGGTTCTGTTGGAAAAAGAATGGATTCTGGTGGAAAAGGAAAGGGTTCCCCTGGAAAATGAAAGGTTTCTGTTGAAAAAGGAAAGGGTTCTGGTGGAAAAGGAAAGGGTTCTGGTGGAAAAGGAAAGGGTTCTGCTGAAAAAGAAAGAGTTCTGCTGGAAAGAAAAGGGTTCTTCTGGAAAGAAAAGGGTTCTTCTGGAAAAGGTTTAAACAGTGCCTGTTCTGCAGTACCACCTTAACCAAACCATCTGCAACTACAAATCAGCTTTACCTGAGTGCTATTCATCAGCTAGTAGACCTCCGGGTACATGGATTAACGTTTCATTTTTAAAGCCTGACATTCTTTATAAGGTTGGCATGAAGAGAATTGATGTTTATTGTACAGCTACGTCTGAATGGAAAGGGTGGACAAAGCCATTGCAAGTGCTTAATAAATAAATATGTTGCAGCAGCTGTATTCACTGTAATTATTATTCTTTTTCTTTTGTAGGTTAAAACAGCTTTGAAGAACTTTGAAGAGATCTCAACGTAAAAGAAAAATCATTCATTAACCAGAGGTCACGATCTCTGTTTGACACAGAGCTTCATTTATTATTGTTGATCTTTTGATAAGTGTGCTGTTAAACAGACTTTGATTAGGATCATGAACTTTTCCTCTTTATGTACAGCTTCAAGTCAATATATACAAGAAAAATAAGTAATTAATTAATCAGCAGACTAATACAGATTAATAGCATTACGAGTGCACTTAGGCAAATCCCATTATTACTGCTCGTCTTATTTACTGTCAGTACTTAACCTAACGCGAGCATGGCAATTCATTCCTTAGATTTTTGTCCTTTAGAAAATAAAAAATACGTTTTTACACATTTTCTTTCAAATTATCCAGACGCTAAAGCCTCTGAATTTTTGTAGAGGGACTTAATTTTTTATCTCTTATTTTGATAAGTGTGCTCCAGAAGAGGCTTTGATTATGAAAACAAAGAGTGCCCCTTACCAGTGAATATTAAATAGAAAGCGCTTGTTTTAATTATGAATTATCATATAAAAGGCTGAAACTGCTGGCAGTGCTGGTGCACAGCTAGATGTGTGGTCCGCACCTGGCTACAATCTTATGAAGCATCAAAATAATCACAAATCACATAATTTACTAGGCCCTTTCACCACAGTCAAGCTTTAGAATGTATTGTTAAGGGTTTTCTAGAATATTTGAGGCTGTTTTAGTAGAATATGGGGACCAACTTTATATAAATGCTTATGGATTTGGTTGTGATGTTCAAGAAGCACCTGTGGATCATGGAATATGGACAGCATTTACTGAGCCAGACTGTCTGAGTTAAATTAGCCTATAATGAGTGTAATATTGCTTCATTACAGCTAGTCTCTGGTGCACCTTCATCTGGACCCCAAATACCTGTACCTTTTAGTCCATATGAAATTTTATGTTTTGTATAAAAGCCACAAAATAAACTTTCACTTTGAACAGCTACTCCATACTTTAACATGACTACTTTCTCTTTTGAAGGTTAGTAAATATTAATTGGCTTTAAATCTGATAAGTGAAGTGATAAGTAATGAAGTCAAACATAATAAATGAGCAAAAATGACTTGTTTAAAACGTGCAATTGTTTCAAATGTGCAATTTAAGACAATCAAACTAAATAGATTAGAAGTCTAAAAATTTCTTAATGCACTGTATGTATTAATGGTTATTTATATCTGTAACTCGGCATGTGGCAAGGAGCAAGTGAAGGCACTTTTTTTGTATATCTGCGTCAGAGACCATGCAGGCATCACAACATGCAGACAAGATCATGACTCACAAATCCATATTCAGTATACAAACAGATAAACTAGGACCTGAGAAAAGAACTTGAGAGGTAAAAAATAAAACAGATTGAGAGCTACAAAAATAGCAGTACACTGAATTACTATAAGAGTAAGTGGGACAATAAAGTGACACAATTGTACACCATACTAAAAAAAGAATGTTTATTGGTTACAGTGTATCACAAAAGTGAGTACACCCCTCACATTTCTGCAAATATTTTATTATATCTTTTCATGGGACAACACTATAGAAATAAAACTTGGATATAACTATAAGTCAGTGTACAACTTGTATAGCAGTGTAGATTTACTGTCTTCTGAAAATAACTCAACACACAGCCATTAATGTCTAAATAGCTGGCAACATAAGTGAGTACACCCCACAGTGAACATGTCCAAATTGTGCCCAAAGTGTCAATATTTTGTGTGACCACCATTATTATCCAGCACTGCCTTAACCCTCCTGGGCATGGAATTCACCAGAGCTGCACAGGTTGCTACTGGAATCCTCTTCCACTCCTCCATGATGACATCACGGAGCTGGTGGATGTTAGACACCTTGAACTCCTCCACCTTCCACTTGAGGATGCGCCACAGGTGCTCAATTGGGTTTAGTCCATCACCTTTACCTTCAGCTTCCTCAGCAAGGCAGTTGTCATCTTGGAGGTTGTGTTTGGGGTCGTTATCCTGTTGGAAAACTGCCATGAGGCCCAGTTTTCGAAGGGAGGGGATCATGCTCTGTTTCAGAATGTCCCAGTACATGTTGGAATTCATGTTTCCCTCAATGAACTGCAGCTCCCCAGTGCCAGCAACACTCATGCAGCCCAAGACCATGATGCTACCACCACCATGCTTGACTGTAGGCAAGATACAGTTGTCTTGGTACTTCTCACCAGGGCGCCGCCACACATGCTGGACACCATCTGAGCCAAACAAGTTTATCTTGGTCTCGTCAGACCACAGGGCATTCCAGTAATCCATGTTCTTGGACTGCTTGTCTTCAGCAAACTGTTTGCGGGCTTTCTTGTGCGTCAGCTTCCTTCTGGGATGACGACCATGCAGACCGAGTTGATGCAGTGTGCGGCGTATGGTCTGAGCACTGACAGGCTGACCTCCCACGTCTTCAACCTCTGCAGCAATGCTGGCAGCACTCATGTGTCTATTTTTAAAAGCCAACCTCTGGATATGACGCAGAACACGTGGACTCAACTTCTTTGGTCGACCCTGGCGAAGCCTGTTCCGAGTGGAACCTGTCCTGGAAAACCGCTGTATGACCTTGGCCACCATGCTGTAGCTCAGTTTCAGGGTGTTAGCAATCTTCTTATAGCCCAGGCCATCTTTGTGGAGAGCAACAATTCTATTTCTCACATCCTCAGAGAGTTCTTTGCCATGAGGTGCCATGTTGAATATCCAGTGGCCAGTATAAGAGAATTGTACCCAAAACACCAAATTTAACAGCCCTGCTCCCCATTTACACCTGGGACCTTGACACATGACACCAGGGAGGGACAACGACGCATTTGGGCACAATTTGGACATGTTCACTGTGGGGTGTACTCACTTATGTTGCCAGCTATTTAGACATTAATGGCTGTGTGTTGAGTTATTTTCAGAAGACAGTAAATCTACACTGCTATACAAGCTGTACACTGACTACTCTAAGTTATATCCAAGTTTCATGTCTATAGTGTTGTCCCATGAAAAGATATAATGAAATATTTGCAGAAATGTGAGGGGTGTACTCACTTTTGTGATACACTGTATATATATATATATATATATATATATATATATATATATATATATATATATATATATATATATATATATATATATATATAGAGAGAGAGAGAGAGAGAGAGAGAGAGAGAGAGAGAGAGAGAGAGAGAGAGAGAGAGAGAAGCACTTTGTAGCTTTACAATTACTGACTGTAGTCCATCTGTTTCTCTACATGCTTTGTTAGCTGCCTATCATGCTGTTCTTCAATGGTCAGGACCCCCACAGAGCAGGTATTATTTAGGTGGTGGATCATTCTCAGCACTGCAGTGACACTGACATGGTGGTGGTGTGTAAGTGTGTGTTGTGCTGGTATGAGTGGATCAGACACAGCAGCGCTGCTGGAGTTTTTAAATTCTGTGTCCACTCACTGTCCACTCTATTAGACACTCCTGCCAAGTTGGTCCACCTTGTAGATGTAAAGTCAGAGACGATCGCTCATCTATTGCTGCTGTTTGAGTTGGTCATCTTCTAGACCTTCATCAGTGGTCACAGGATGCTGCCCATGGGGCACTGTTGGCTGGATATATTTTTGGTTGGTGGACTATTCTCTGTCCAGCAGTGACAGTGAGGTGTTTAAAAACTCCAGCAGCGCTGCTGTGTCTGATCCACTCATACCAGCACAACACACACTAACACGCTACCACCATGTCAGTGTCACTGCAGTGCTGAGAATGATCCACCACCTAAATAATACCTGCTCTGTAGTGGTCCTGTGGGGGTCCTGGCCATTGAAGAACAGCATGAAAGGGGGCTAACAAAGCATGTAGAGAAACAGATGGACTACAGTCAGTAATTGTAGAACTACAAAGTGCTTCTATATGGTAAGTGGAGCTGATAAAATGGACAGTGAGCGTAGAAACAAGGAGGTGGTTTTAATGTTATGGCTGATCAGTGCAGTGTGAAATCAAACACATACTGCATGAGAAAACTGTAACAAGGCTGGCGAGTGTCTGCCAATTCATTTAACAGTACTTAAAGATTTCAGACTGTATTATAATATTTACATTTATGTAAGTAAGGTTCACTCACTGGGAAAAGGCCAGTTAACTAGCCAGCAAGCAGGTCAATAGGTCACTTGTTCAGAGATTTTAGATTCTAGTGCAAAATAGATTTGATTTGCATTATTAGATTCTTACTGGTTTCTCTGATTGAAGCAAATATTACAAATTCCATAACCATGATTTTATGTAATTGATACTGGCACACAATTAACAGGCTAACTCATCAGCCTACAGTAAAAGTTACGCTTGCAAAACACAGTAAAAAGTATCTGAAATTTGTTAATTCTCTTGGATCATTACTTAACTGATAAAAGTAATATATATATATATACAGTATATACAGTGGGGGAAATAAGTATTTGATCCCCTGCTGATTTTGTAAGTTTACCCCCTTACAAAGACTTGAACAGTCTATAATTTTTATGGAAGGTTTATTTTAACAGAGAGAGACAGAATATCAACTAAAAAAACATTAAATAAAAGTTATAAATTAATTTGTATTTAATTAAGGGAAATAAGTATTTGATCCCCTACCAACCAGCAAGAATTCTGACCCCCACAGACCGGTTATGTGCCCATGAGGCACACAAATTAGTCCTGTCCCTGTATAAAAGACTCCTGTCACAGAATCAGTTTCTTCCGTTCAAATCTCTCGACCACCATGGGCAAGACCAAAGAGCTATCAAAGGACGTCAGGAACAAGATTGTAGACCTGCACAAGGCTGGAATGGGCTACAAGACCATCAGCAAGAAGCTTGGTGAGAAAGAGACCACTGTTGGTGCGATAATTCGAAAATGGAAGAAATACAAGATCACAGTCAATCGCCCTTGCTCTGGAGCTCCATGCAAGATCTCACCTGGTGGGGTAAGAATGATTCTGAGAAAGGTGAGGTCAGTCCAGAATTACACGGGAGGAGCTCGTCAATGATCTCAAGGGAGCTGGGAGCAGAGAAATGCTGGATATGACCCCAAGAACACCATCCCCACCGGGCATTTCTTTGCCTCCAAACACGGCGAGTGGAGTTGATGCCAAAGAGCTCAATTTTGGTCTCATCTGACCATATCACATTCTCCCAAGCTTTCTCTGAATCATTCAGGTGTTTATTGGCAAACTTCAGACGGGCCTGTACATGAGCCTTCTTGAGCAAAGGGACTTTGCGGGCACTGCAGGATCTCAATCCATTACGGCGAAGTGTGTTACTAATGGTTTTCTTGGTGACTGTGCTCCCAGCTCCCTTGAGATCATTGACAAGCTCCTCCCGTGTAATTCTGGACTGACCTCACCTTTCTCAGAATCATTCTTACCCCACCAGGTGAGATCTTGCATGGAGCTCCAGAGTGAGGGTGATTGACTGTGATCTTGTATTTCTTCCATTTTCGAATTATCGCACCAACAGTGGTCTCTTTCTCACCAAGCTTCTTGCTGATGGTCTTGTAGCCCATTCCAGCCTTGTGCAGGTCTACAATCTTGTTCCTGACGTCCTTTGATAGCTCTTTGGTCTTGCCCATGGTGGTCGAGAGAGTTGAACGGAAGAAACTGATTCTGTGACAGGAGTCTTTTATACAGGGACAGGACTAATTTGTGTGCCTCATGGGCACATAACCGGTCTGTGGGGGTCAGAATTCTTGCTGGTTGGTAGGGGATCAAATACTTATTTCCCTTAATTAAATACAAATTAATTTATAACTTTTATTTAATGTTTTTTTTCTGGATTTTTTGTTGATATTCTGTCTCACTCTGTTAAAAATAAACCTTCCATAAAAATTATAGACTGTTCAAGTCTTTGTAAGGGGATAAACTTACAAAATCAGCAGGGGATCAAATACTTATTTCCCCCACTGTATATATATATATATATATATTTTCAATGTTTTTACTGATCGTTGTATTTTGTCAATAGAAAAACATTTACACACTCCAAAAAGTTTAAGCATGGGCAAAATAAGACTGAAAAGTTTATAGAATAGTCAAGTGACAGTAAATTGGACAAGTGAACAAGTTAATTGGTAACACATGATTGGATATAACAAAAGGACACTTTAAATGATTAGTCTTTACAAGCAATGATGGTCATGGCTCGCAGCTTTGCGCCAATCAGTGGAAAAAAAACACTTCTTAATGCAAGACTGTAAATAATGTAGTCTTTTACCATCTACTGTTCATTATATTGTAAAAATATTCAGGGAATCTGGAGAGATCTCAGCCGAAAACTTTAATGTGCATCACCTTTGAGCTTTCAGACGGCTTTGCATGAGGAACTGTCATACTGCTGTGATAAATGTAGTCATATAGGTTTGGGAGTACTTCAGAAAACCTTTGACACTTAACACAGTCCACTACTGCATCAAGAAATGCAACCTGAAACTCTGTTACCTAGTTGTAGCCTAGCGGTTACTGGACTAGTAATCAAAAGGTTGCTGGTTCAGGCCCCACCACTGCTAGGTTGCCACTGTTGGGCCCTTGAGCAAGGCTTTAACCCTCACTTGCTTAGACAGTATACTGTCACAGTACTGTAAGTTGCTTTGGATAAAAGCATCTGCTGAATGCTGAAAGTGTAAATGTTTGTAGGGCAGTTGTAACCTAGCGGTTAAGGTACTGGACTAGTAATCAAAAGGTCACTGGTTCAGGCCCCACCACTGCCAGGTTGCCACTGTTGGGCCCTTGAGCAAAGCCCTTAACCCTCAGTTGCTTAGATTGTATACTACTATAAGTCGCTTTAGATAAAAAGCATCCGCTAAATGCCAAAAAATGTAAATGTTACACAAAGAGAAAGCTGTACATCAATTCTATGCAAAATGCCACAAAGTTCTCTGGGCCTGAACTCATCTCAGATGGCCCAAAAAACAGCAGAAACATGTGATGTGGTCAGATGAATCCACAGTTCATCTTGTTCTCTCAAGTCAAGTGAGCATTTAAAATATGCAGTTCATTTCCTACAGAATTACTGCTCATTCTTGCACCCATTTTAGGACTGTTCATGCAGTGACATTCTGCTCACATTATAAGGTAGCTTTCTTTCTTAAAAATATAAAAATATCACAGAAATACAGCATTAGTCCATTTGATCTCATTCAAAGCCCCAAGGACTGGCAATTTATTGCTCATATAAACAGTCACAGGCACTAGTCTGTGCTTAGTTGACACATTTATCTTTAAAAATGGCATTTATCAAAACAGCCTGGCAAATTATTGAGCTTCGGCTGGTGAAAAATGAGAAACAAGTCGTGGCTGTATGTGTGAATATAGCAACCGACTGCAATAACAAGAGACAGGAGCCAACAGCAAACGGCTCTGCAGGACGGGTGTAGGCTGGCACTTCACACCAGTACAGTCACACTTTTACATCCATGTACCGTGTGTGCTGTCGTTTTCTCATTTCATTTCAGTGTGAGAACCAGCAGACTCGTGCACTGGTTAGAAGTTAGTTTGTTCCACTGTGTGCTCATATTTTATACAATAAATCTCAGTTATTGTGATATATCCTTTAACATTTGGCTACAATTAAATAAACTGCTGATGAATTAATAACGTATCTAGAGACCAGATTGTGAAATGTATTTCTGACCTTTAGCTAGCTGGCATGCTTGTTTCTAAAAGTGAAAAGACTGTGTTTTATTACGTATTATGTACCACATTACTTCTATTTTAATGGTTTAATTTAAGTCAAAGTCCTTATATGTAAAAACTATACTGGAATTCTGGTTCTCAAATTCTATTCATTCTATTTCAACTAGTTGGACTAAATGAAGGGTGGTGCGGTGGCTTGGTGGGTAGTACCGTTGCCTCACAGCAAGAAGGTCCTGGGTTTGATTCCCAGGTGGAGCGGTGTCCTTTGTGTGTGGGTTTCCTTTGGGTGCTCCGGATTCCCCCCACAGCCCAAAGACATGAAGTCTGGTTAATTAAAGCTACTAAAAAAGGTCCCCCTAGGTGTGTTTGTGTGTGTGCCCTGTGATGGACTGGTGACCTGTCCTGGGTGTTTCCAACCTTTCAACCAGTGAACTGTACCCACCAGAACCCTGAATAGGATAAAGTGGTGGTACAACAGACACCTAATGGCAGTTGTAGCCTAGCGGTTAAGGTACTGGACTAGTAATCATTAGGCCATTGGTTTAAGCCCCATCACTGCCAGGTTGCTGCTGTTGGGCCCTTGAGCAAGGCCCTTAACCCTCAATTGCTTACACTGTATACTGTCACACTATTGTAAGTTGCTTTAGATAAAGGTGTCTGCTAAATGCCGAAAATGTACAAATGATGTACAAATGTACCTAATGAATTAATTAATTAATAAATGAATGGACTAAATGAAATTGGGGGAAAAGCTAAATATATAAACATTCTTTATATGTGTCTATAATGTTTAAAAAAATTTAAATTCTTTCAATAATTTAGATATAATAAAATAATAATAGATGGCGACAGTGACAGTTTTTAAACCGGAGCTAAAGATCCATTACAAGAACAGTAATGAGACAGACTAGTCTGTATTGAGCCAAATCACTAATTAAGTCATTAACAAGACAGGAACACTAACTGCATGATAGGGCAGCAGGCACCAACTTCTACAGAGAAGCTCTATCTCATTTGATTAGCAGCGTTAGCATAAATAATTTGCATAAAGTAAAACTAAAACAGAGATTAACAAAGATTATTAGAAAAACCAAACAGTCCTTTTATTTAAACTCCTAAATGTTCTCTTTTGTTTAGCTTAACTGGCAGATGATAGCAAATACCACAGCAGTTTATTATGAATGAATGGAGCCACATCCTCAGGCATTTCACTGACGAGACTGATATCGTTTGCCAAGTGAAAAAGGAAAATTAGAGGCAATGGAATTAAGCAGAATGAGTTGGGCATGTGTTGAATTCAACAGAGCTGTTCATTTCTAGAGCTGTACATGTGGTTGAATGTCAAAAGGTGCTAATGAAGAGCAAGTAAGCACATTTGTGAAACTGATTCCTTTATATAAAGGGTCAGACCAGAGTGGCCTTTGACATACGTGGTATAAAAATTGCTAGACTATGTCCTTCTCTGCCTGACTCCGTGGCTGAAACCCGTATTCATGACTTTATTACATCTAGATTGGATTATTGCAACTCCGAACTGGTCGGGCTCCCTTCGAGCAGTTTAAAGAAACTTCAGTATGTCCAGAACTATGTCCAGTACGCTCACTAAATCCTGGGAACACATAACTCCCAAGCTGAGAAATCTCTATTGGCTCCCAGTTTAAAATACTTCTCTTGGTATATGAATCTTTACATGGTCTGGCCCCCGATTACCCTACTGCTCTACTTATCTGCTCGATATTGTCCTTCATGTTCACTCCGATCTGCTGATGCCTACTTGCTTTCTGTTCCTTCAACCAAACTTTGCTTGTTTGGTGAAAGAGCCCTCAGTGTTGCTGGTCCTAAACTATGGAACTCTTTACCACTGTCCTTCCGCATGTGTTCGTCACTGTCTACTTTTAAGAAGCATTTAAAAACTCATCTTTTTAGTATTGTGTTTCCAAGTTTGTAGTTATTTATTTTAACAGCGTATTCTTTTTATTCTTGGTCTCTTAATCTTTAAGTTTTCTTTTTCTTTTCCTTACTTGATTTCTTTGGTTTGCTTTGTTGTTTTGTGTTGCTTGTATTGTTATCTATATTTACTGTACTTCATTGTTGGCAATTTGTTTTAATGATACTTGAATTGTACGGGCGGCACGGTGGCTCAGTAGGTAGCAAGAAGGTCCTGGGTTTGATCCCCAGGTGGGGCGGTCCGGGTCCTTTCTGTGTGGAGTTTGCATGTTCTCCCTGTGTTTCCTCCGGGAGCTCCGGTTTCCTCCCACAGTCCAAAAACATGCAAGTGAGGTGAATTGGAGATACTAAATTGTCCAGGACTGTGTCTGACATTAAACTTGTGAACTGATGAATCTTGTGTAATGAGTAGCTACCGTTTCTTTCATGAATTTAACCAAAGTGTAAAACATGATGTTAAAATCCTAATAAACAAACAAACAAACTTGAAATGTACAGTGTCTGGTGTCCTGCGAGGCGCTCATTTATTTAATTAAATTCTATTTTTATTATTAAGTGAATGCTATGGGTGCTGTCCATCCATATTTAATTCTAACTCTTACTATTTTTTACTAATATAATTTATACATGTCATGACCGTGAACAGAACAGTCAGACACTCGCGGATCATAAAAGACGTTTTAATAAACAGTTCAAAGTACAAGGGGAAATCCAAAGAGTAGTCAAAACCAAGCAGTAGGTCAGCATGTAAATCAGCTAGGCAAAAGCACAATCCAACGGAAAACACAGAAGTCGTAGTCACAATACTGGGCACAGGGGTCATACACATGCAAAAACGCTCAGTATGCAGAATAATAACTGGCAATGCATTGCAAAGTATACCTTTTGTTTCAGGTGTTGATTAATACATAGGTGATGCAGGCGCCCTCTGTGCTGTCCGATTGGCCGAATGTGCTAAATGATCGTCCGCTGACTCCTAGAAAATGCAGTCCTCCACGTCATTATAGTCAGCGGGTACCAGCAAGAGAGCGGCATCGCCAGGAACATCATTTCAAAAGCTCACAATATGATAACTGTTACCCCCCCCCACTCTAATTAGACTAACATGAATGGAAAATAAAATGTGTAGCTAGCTATCATAAACAATGTTAGCATTTATTACCCTGCACCAAAAAATGAGTGATGACACCATACATAAACGATCTAGAGAATGTTCCGCTGTTTATTAGCCTTTTCACAAGCCATTAAGCTCTCTATTCTCAATTAACTGTCCTTTTATGTAATATATTATACTGATAAGCATAACAACATTTAGACAAAGTGTCAAATGGAACTGTGATCACTAAGCAAACAGACAATGGTTAACAGACATTGTTAAGAACGTACTTCACCATTCAAATAAATCAGAAATGTGCAGTTAATTAGCATAACAGTGGTTACAGTTTCCAAATACTTTTATGGATGCGAGTAAATCTTCCTTAAAAGTCACACATAAAATGCAAAATCTTTGATAATATAGCAATACAAATGGCCGAAAGTGTGAGCGATACCTAAAACATGACATGATTAAAAAGCCTGCCTTTATCCCAACGTTTCAGGTCCATCATTTGTAATATTGGGACATTTGGCCTCTGCTGCTGGTGGTTTATAGTCCAGTATCTTTTGTTGTCACTTGAGTAATGCGAACATGAGAACGCCAACAGAAAAGAAAAATCACCTTCATTGCTGTGTGATTCATCAACTAGCAGCTAACGCTAGCACACTGGAACAGTGTCTCCTGATAAATGTGGTTCTGATGCCACCCACCAACACAAAGTCACACAGTCATACGGCAAGTGTGATATAGCCATGTTTCATTTTAACTCCAAAAGAATTAGAAGCCACTCTATGGAATAAAGTTGATCAATATACAATTCCAAATCAGAAGAAGTTGGCATGGAAAATGCAAATAATAATAATAATAATAAAAAACAGAGTTTCTTACATTTACTTTGACTTTTATTTGATTGCAGACAGGATGAACCTGAGATATTTCATGTTTTATCTGCTCAACTTTATTTCATTTATTAATAAACATCCATTCCTGCATTTCAGGCCTGTAACACATTCCAAAAAAAGTTGGGACAGTAAAGCATTTACCACTTTGTAATGTTGCTATTCCTTTTCACCACACTTAAAAGACATTTTGGCACCGAGGAGACCAAGTAATTTAGTGTTTCAGCTTTTATTTTGTCTTGTTCTTACTGCAAACACGTCTTAAGATGTACAACAGTACGGGATCGTCGTTGTTGCAAAATTCTCCACACGTTCTGTATTAGGGACAGATCAGGACTGCAGGCAGGCCAGTCCAGTACCCGTACCCACTTCTTCTGCAGCCATGCCTTTGACATTTGTGCAGCATGTGGTTTTGCATCGTCTTGTTGAAACATGCTGGATGTCCCTGGAAAAGATGACGTCTTGGAGGCAGCACATGTTGCTCTAAGATCTCAATGTATTTTTCTGCATTAATGCTGCCATCACAGAAGTGTTAATGACCTTTACCAAGGGCACTGACACACCCCCATACCATGACAGACCTTGGATTTTGAACTTGTTGCTGATAACAGTCTGGATGGTCCTTTTCATCTTTGGTCTGGAGCAAATGAAATGAAGTTGAGCAGACAAAACATGAAATATCTGCAATCAAATAAAAGTCAAAGTAAATGTAAGAAACACTGCATTTTTATTTTATTTGCATTTTCCATACTGTCCCAACGTTTTCTGATTTGGGGCTGTATTTAATGTACAGTAAGTTAAATAAATGCAGAAAAGCCAGTGATTGACTGTACAGCCACTTCTGTCTGCTGGAGGTAACGGCTTAGTCACTTGGGCTGGAAAAAAGGCCTCCATTCCTGATCTGCTAAATAACAGCTTTGACAAGGGGACGGTGGTAGCCTAATGAATAGAGCTCTGGGCTTTCAATCAAAAGATTGTGGGTTTTAATCCTGGTATTGCTAAGCAGCCACCATTGGACCCTCTTGGGTCCAGGGGTACCATACAATGACTGACCCTGCGCTCTGACACCACCTTCCAAACAAGCTAAAATGAGGAAAAGAATCTTACTGGTTTGTACACGTGTGTATTTATTTATATTATAAAAAATAAAGTTTTTTTTTCTTTTTCTAATAGGCATTACTTTCCACTTCCAATGAAATTTCACTCAATTTCATCATTAATTTGGGAGATTATTCCAGGAGGCTTTTGTTATTCTTCACCTCTTTGTTTTTAGTCCATGCAACATCAGTGCGACCAATTAACTCCAAAGTTTTATTTTTTAACTTTGGAATTATTACACAATTAGTAAAATATACACAGTAGAAATTATTCAGTAGAGAATGTGAGTTTTAACGTACAGAGACATTTATATGTGTCATATTTAATCTTAAAAATTAGAAACACACAGAGGCGTCATTAATAAAAAATAAAAAGTCATATAAAGTCTGTATGTAATTTAACCAGGGATTAGTTTTTGTTTTCGCCTTCAAACAACACCATGCTGTGTAAAATCTACTATCTTAGTAAATAAGGGAAACATTTAACATGTTTACATACACCAATCAGCCATTACATTAAAACCACCTCCTTGTTTCTACACTCACTGTTCATTTTATCAGCTCCACTTACCATATAGAAGCACTTTGTAGTTCTACAATTACTGACTGTAGTCCATCTGTTTCATTACATACTTTTTTTAGCCTCACCCTGTTCTTCAATGGTCAGGACTCTCCCAGGACCACCACAGAGCAGGTATTATTTAGGTGGTGGATCATTCTCAGCACTGCAGTGACACTGACATGGTGGTGGCATGTTAGTGTGTGTTGTGCTGGTATGAGTGGATCAGACACAGCAGCACTAATGGAGTTTTTAAACACCTCACTGTCACTGCTGGACTGAGAATAGTCCACCAACCAAAACAGTCCAGCCAACAGCGCCCTGTGGGCAGCGTCCTGTGACCACTGATGAAGGTCTAGAAGATGACCAACTCAAACAGCAGCAATAGATGAGCGATAGTCTCTGACTTTACATCTACAAGGTGAACCAACTAGGCAGGAGTGTCTAATAGAGTGGACAGTGAGAAATAAGGAGGTGGTTTTAATGTTATGGCTGATCAGTGTATATAGAGGGGAAATGCCCTCCCCAATATTCAGATATGCTCAAAATGCCCCCCCCCCTTCCCCAAATATATTGATGTAAAAATATAAAAATATAAATAAACATTCATTCAATCAATTACAAATAATGATTTATAGGGCATAACTTTATAGTAATGGTACCAACCATTTGAAAAACACTATTTCCCATTCCAACATGACTGGACCCCGCTAGGTCCTGTTTTGATAAATGCCATAGGTAAAGACCTTGCTCTGTGTGGAGGACATCCAGTGGCCTGCAAAGAGTCCTGACCCCAGCCCTAATAAACACTTTTGGTATGTACTTTTGACTGAATGGGGGCACATTTTTACCGATACACTCCAAAATTATATGGAAACCCTTTTTATGAAAGTGGAGGTTGTTATTGCCACAAATGCTCAAAAAACAGCCTTCGCAGGCTGGGCGCCTTCATGAACAACGATTGGCTGTGGTTCATAGGGTGGTAAAAGCCGGACCAGGTTCCTCATAACTGATGCAATTACGACCTCTGCTGGCTGATTGATAGCGTCTGCACAGAGTAGAGGAATAATGCGATCAGGGTGTGTCTGTCCAAACACAAAGCTGATCCGCATATGAACGCACCTGGTGCAGGTGATAAGATGCAGTCTGGTACTGCACATGTGTCAGAGTGTGCGTATGTCAGTCTCGGCTCTCCTCGGTCAGGAGTGGAGGTCAGCATCAGTAGAGAGGAAGCATAATGCAATCAGGTAATTTGATATGACTAGATTAGTAGAAAAACAGTCTTTACTAAACAAAATCAACTCTTTTTAATTACCTTTTAATAATTTTTTTTACAGGTGTGATCAGCGGTAGTTAAAAGTTCCTCTGCAACAGAACGAAGTAACCTAGCATAACAACAAATGTAACATACTGTATGTCTGTCAGATAGTTATACAACAATAGCCATGGTTTGAGCTTTTTATTTATTTTTTTAATACATAGCTCTCACATGTGGGGATTTTTTAACACGTAATTCTATGTGTTGGGAAATTTGCTTCTTGAGCTTCTGGGGAAATCTGATAGATATGTCTGACAGAAGGAATAAAGAATAAAACCATCTGGAATAAAGAGTCTGTAAAGGTTGAGCTTTATTAGTAATGCTGGGTTGTGGATTGTGGCGTTGGAGCGATGCTGAAGAGAACGTTGGGTCCAATATATTTTTAGGCTAGCATGTGAAGCGCGGTATGAAAGTGATTCAGTGTGATATTAAATGTACCTGAAGAGGATTTAGATGTGTTGAACAGAAAGACGATATCCAGAAGTTGAGATTTCTGGGTAATTCAGCTTCACTTTTCCCTCCAGGGGACGGAGATACTTTTCCTTTTTTTCCAGACTGTAGCTTTACTGATATCATTTCACATTTAGAAGGTAGATCATCTAGGCAACTGTTTCAGCCTGGGGATTACAAAGAAATAAATACTTAAATACCTCCTTCATTAAATTATAATGTATCTGATTAAACTGTAATCAGAGTATTTATTTTTTTGACAGGGCCGATACCCTCTCCGCTGTAACGTAAACATGTCAGATTCATTTAACTGATCTTAAATCTGCTGTCTCTGAAGGTTTATGTATAAGGCAGTGTTTGCAACAAAAATAAACCTTTAAAACACTACATTACCTTACTCAGAACTTTAGGAGCAACATCTGAGTGGTGCAACAGAAACTGGTTTGCCCCGTCACTGGGAAATAACCAGTTATTATTTTTGCAATAGTAAAATACAACAGTCATTCTTGTCTGCTAGTCCTAAATTTGCTTCTCTTTGTATGGGAAAATGTACATTATGGCAGTCTTGGGATTTGAATATTTTCTACATCATTCTATAATGTCATTGTGGGCGGCACAGTGGTTGGTGGGTAGCAATGGTAGCAGGTGGAATGTAGAGTTTGCATGTTCTCCCAGTGTCTGTGTGGGTTTCCTCCAGGTGCTCCAGTTTCCTCCCATAGTGCAAAGACTTACAGGCAGGTTGATTGGTGATGTGACAGTGTAAAATGACACCTTGCTGTGTAAAGCCACTGGTATAACTTAACGGTAAAGGTACCAACCATAAAAAAAAAAAAAAGAAAACTATTTCCCATTTCAACATGACCACACCCCTGTGTTCAAAGCTAGGTCCTGTTCTGATAAACAATATAAGTAAAGATCTGGCTCTGTGTGGAGGGCATCCAGTGGCCTACACAGAGCCCTGACCACAGCCATAATGAACACTTTTGGGATGCACTGGAATGTCCATTGCAAGTCTTTTGACTGAATGGGGACACATTATTACAGATACACTCCAAAATGATGTGAGAAGCCTTTTGAGAGGAAAAATTGCACGTGAAGATGTTTGACATTGAACTTGAACTGATGTATCATTTGTAACCTGTCATGAATGTAAGCAAAGTGTACATTAAGATATTGAAATTCTAATAAAATAACACCTTGCTGTGTAAAGCCTCTGTAGAAATAATACTAACATGTTAGTAAATAAGAAGGAAAATACAATAATAAAAAATTTTTTGTCACCCCTCCTAGTTATAAAGGTTTGGGTGTTTTAGCCCTATGTATTGCTACCAGGTACATGCAATCAATTAAATAAAATGAACTATAGGGTATAATAAGATATCCTTTATTAATCCCACAATATGACCACACCCCTGTGTACAAAGCTAGGTCCTGTTTTAATACATGCCATAGGTAAAGACCTGGCTCTGTGTGGAGGACATCCCTTATGAACAGTTTTGGGATGCACTGGAATGTCCATTGCAAGTTTTATGACTGAATGTGTAAATCATGGTATTAAAATTTAAATAAATAAATAATCTCATTGAATTCTTTGTATTGTTTATATTTTTAAAGAAATAACCACTCCGCACAGATAAAAAACCCATGACGTACAGAAGTGTTTTTCTATGACCTCGCAGGCACTACAGCCTTCAGTGTCAGGATGAATACTTATTATATCGTGCTAAGGAAGCTTGCTGAGTTGCCGCTGCGAGTCTCTGGAATGTCACAGAGAGGGTCAATATTTTCAATTAGGTTGTGCTAACAATAGAAAACAAGCCAAACATTGGTGCCAATGGATACAGTGGCTCCTACTGCGTGTGACAGGTCTCCGGATCCTCTAGCTGGCATTGATTTTAGCTTTCCTTTGCATTACCACACAGAGCGAGGCTGGCACTCCCGGGCTGCCTGAGATCAAGGTTCACATTCACGTCTGACCCTCACGCTGTGGAAATTATTTTATTTCTGTTAACTCACACCGACGCAGGATCTGAGTGATGCCTGCTGTGATACAAAAAACAAAACCAAGCACAACCACAGCTAGCAGTTTACTGACCGGGCTTTTATTTAAACATTTTATCACACCTTAAGCAATGAGTGTTTTATCTAGTAAATATATTATATTTTTATTAAGTGCTTAAACTTACAAATCCTTTTTGACTTGAATAGAGGGACAAATTTACACAGAAACACTCCGAAATCTTGTGTTAAGTCTTCCTAGAACATGGGATGTGGCTATTATTATTATTATTAGTGGCTGTTATAGCTGCAAAGTAATCTATTAGTCTGGAAAGGGTCACAAAGTAATTTATAATGTTTTAAGACTTAAGCAAACTACAGTGAGAGTTATTATTTCCATCTTCATGATTAAAAAATTAGTAAAAAACGTTTTGGATAACATTGTCTGGACAGATAAAGGTTTGAATAAATAAAGGTTTTACCTTGTCTGGCAAGTAAGAACATTATTGCAAGTAGCAGTCACTAAAATTACACAGAATGGTGAAAAAAACATCCAGTGAGTGGCAGTTCACAATGGAACCACAATGGAAATAAGTCTTCGGACTTTTTGTGTTATCCCTGACTATTTCTGTTTTTACAAGAGGCACTGCATCTAGAGAGGGCTGGAGCGCTTGTTATGTTTAAAAGTATGAAATGGTTTAATAAAAATCAATCAATCAATCAGTTCTGTGTAACCTCTAGTGAGTGTTGACAGTATTTCTGGCATACTCAAACTATCTTGTCTGGAACCAACAACCATGCCACTGTCAATGTCATTGAATATTACTTGAAGCTCTTGACTCTTGTCTGGATGATTTCATGCTGTCACATGACTGACTGATTGTACAATTTCATAAACGTATGCATTTAATATTTAAGTAACATGTGATTTATGACCAACATGAGTTATACAGTTAATGATAATTCTGATCATGGATCAACTATCAAGGATCACTGATCATAAGATCGATCATCTATTCATTTCACATCCTATCAGTTTATTCTCCTTTTATTGATTTATACAATTATTATTAATCAATCCTGCCTCTGTCCATCCATCCATTATTGCATCTTTTAACCTGTTAAAATTCATCCATACTCCAAACATTATTCCATTTGACAACTATCCAGCAATTAATCTTTCTATCTATCCACCCATCTTTCTAAATATTTTTACATTAGCCATTAATTTATTTATCCAATCAAACTTGTTTTAGGCATCCATTACCACAACCATCAATGCACCCATCCAACAGTCCAAACATTAATCTGTGCCTGTCCATCTAAATATATCCACTCCTTCATCTTTCTATTCAGATATTGATTACTGTATTAATTATTATCCATGCATTTATCCATCCATTCATTTCTAAAAATGTGTTATTTTCATCCATCCATTTATTTATGTATCCATCTATCCCTTAATCCATCCATCCATCCATTCATTCATCCATCCATCCATCCATCCATCCATCCATTCAGATTCAAACATTTTAACGCACATCTGTTCATTCTTCCAGACAAAATTACACATGAGGCCAAGCAAATATTCATCAGTTCAAATGTCCATCTATTCATCCATTTATTCATACATCCCATCATCCATCCATCCAGTCATACAGATGTGTACACATTTTAATATAGAGCTGTTACTTGTTCCTGGAGATCAATCTCCAACCCAGGACCTAGTCATCTCTCTTGATGACTCTCAGATCAGACCATCTGATCATATATAAAGCCTTGGTGTTGTCCTGGATAACCAGCTGACTTTCTCTTCTCATGTAGCCAACATGACAAGATTTGGCACAGTTTTTACCCCGGATGCCCTTCTTGACACGACCCTCCCTATTTATCCGGGCTTGGGACCATCACTACAATGCAATGGTTTGTGCATTCTAGCGGCTAGGTGCATATAGGACAATTCAGTGTCTCCAATTAGCTACATGTTTTTGGACTGTGGGAGGAAACCGGAGTACGCGGAGGAAACCCACGCAGACACGGGGAGAACATGCAAACTCTGCACAGAAAGGACCCACCTGGGGATCGAACCCAGCACCTTCTTGCTGTGAGGCGACAGTGCTACCCACTTAGCCACCATGCCGTACTTACATACTTACTAACACTTACTAATACTAATTTATTTCTTGCAACAAAAAAAAAACACTTTTTAACAGATTTTTTTTAACAGGTTTTAGCAGATTTGTGTTCTTGGACTGTTGTCTACTTAAACTAGAGTAAGGTAATGTTCACTATGGAAGCACTTCTGTAAGTCGCTCTGGATAAGAGCGTCTGCTAAATGCCGAAAATGTAAATGTAATACACATCTGTTTGTTCTTCCTTTCTATATTTTGTTCAGACAAAATTATGCATAAGGCCAAGCTAACAGTCAACAGTCCAAACGTCCATCCATTCATTCATACATCCATTCATCCATCCATTCATCCATCCATTCATCCATCCATTCATGCATCCATTCATCCATCTATTTTAATCCCTCATGCAACAAGTTTTCTCATTCTCATTATAAATCTGCGCTCTATATTTGCTGCTTCTCTTTCATTTCTTAAGTTCATGCCCTGTTACTGATTTATTTTCACTGTTCGTTTGCCTTCTGCATTAATGATGATCTGCCAATATCTAATGTATGTTTTACTTTTAATTTGCTCTTGCAACACTATTTTGTATCAATATTTTAAATCCAAAGGGGCTTTTGATCAATGCATTCTTAGGCAATACCACAGGCAATATGAAACTTTGATCAGCTGCTAGAAATAATGTTTGCGAGCACAAAGAGCAAATATTTACAGCTAGGAGCAACATATAATTGGCTAGAAACTCTCAAAACCGCCTGAGGTTATTCGAATGAAATTTCTACACGTACATGTAAAACTTCATGTACATTTATAATTATATTTAAATGAAGGAGCTTGATGGTTGGTGCATTGTGATTAAAATTGAAATTGTGTAGCACAGTCCAGAAAATCCATGATGCCTCTGGCTGAGAGAAGTACCTACCAGAGATAGAACATTTCCATTTATTTTATTTTATTTTATTTATAACTCTGAAATGTCTTTCAATTTAATTGACAGTATGCCACTGAGGTCAAATTTTTACAACCCCCAAATCAGAAAAAGTTGTGACAGCATGGAAAATGAAAATAATAAAAAAACTATTTTTTTTTTTCATTGCAGACATGCAGAATGCTGATTCACCTGACCACAATACACGTTTTCCCCGTGTGATGGTCCATCCCTACTTTTTTTGGAATGTGGTGCAGGCCTGAAATGCAGAAATGAATGTTTATTAATAAATGTAATGAGGTTGAGCAGACAAGACATGAAATATTTCAGGTTTATCCTGTCTGCAATCAAATAAAAGTTAAAGTAAACGTAAAAACTGTGTTTTTATATTATTATTTGCATTTTCCATGCTGTCCCAACTTTTTCTGATTTGGGGTTGTACATACATTTGTATGGAACAGTAAGAAGGACGTGATCCAGATGATCAGTCAGAGAAAAAGAACTGTTACAAAAGTCATTATTATCCCAATGTTATATTTTTGACTCACCAGTTATTTTTGTGAGTTTACACATTTACATTTGCAGCATTTATGGATGTTTTTATCCAAAGCGACTTGCAATTATGACTGATACATTTTGACCAATTAAGGGGTTAACAGTGGCAGCTTGGCGGTGTTTGGGGTTTGAACCAGCAACCATCTGATTACTAGTCCAGTACCTTAACCAATAAGCTCCCACTGCCCCACACGAGAAACATTAACTTAATTAGATAAAATAATGTATTTAAATTCTCTGGTGCTTTAACAGTAAGATGTATTGTTTGATGGTTAATGGGTTGTGGTTGAACTATTGGTAGGACTATTTTGTTTACGCTTACATGCTTATTCATCAGTTAAGTGTGTGTGTGTGTGTGTGTGTGTGTGTGTTTCATTTGGCCTTGTGTTTGATTCATTCTCTGGCTGTAATGCCGCTCTTGTGGCGTGATCTGAATGATTGAAGCTACTGCTGAGATGACCTGTTTTTCATAGACAGCAGCGGCTCTGGGAACAAATGACTCATTCTGCTGTACCGTGTACCCAAGTCGCTTTGTACACACACACACACACACACACGGACACACACGCACACACACACACACTATCAGAAATGCAGCATGCTGGTGGAATATGACATAGACTGAGTGCTATTTGTTATTATTTTGACACTCAATACAACATCACATACTTTGCTATGGAGAAGGATTTAGAATCAATATTCCAGCACCATTCGTTGCTGTCCTAGATTAGTCTGGACGAAGATACAGTTTGTGAGAGGATGCAATCGTTTCTATACAGACATGATGCCGTCTGTTAGATTTACAGTAAATGTACAAAGGATTGAGCTCATATTTTTTTAGATAATTGATATATCGGATTAAGGGTGACACGGTGGCTCGTAGCACTGTCGCCCACAGCAAGAAGGTCCTGGGTTTGATCCCCAGGTGGGGCGGTCCGGGTCCTTTCTGTGTGGAGTTTGCATGTTCTCCCCGTGTCTGTGTGGGTTTCCTCTGGGAGCTCCGGTTTCCTCCCACAGTCCAAAAACATGCAGTCAGGTTAACTGGAGACACTGAATTGCCCTATAGGTGAATGGGTGTGTGTATGTGTGTGTATCTGCCCTGCGATGGACTGGCGCCCTGTTCGGGGTGTTGCTGTGTGCCTTGTGCCCATTGGAAAGCTGGGATGGGCTCCAGCACCCCCCGTGACCCTGACTGGATAAGAGGTTATGAAAGTGAGTGAGTGAGTTATATATCGGATTAATTTTAGTGCTGTTAGACTGTAAAACTGAATTGACCTAATTCACACTGCATTTCCATAGATTCCCTTTTTCAACAGATAAAAAATGTGTTAAATAAACCAACAGAGCATGTAATCAAAGTGCTTAGTTCTGTGTTATATGTTCAAGGACAAGCCAGAGCCTAATCTCAGAGAGGGATACAAAATAATATTTGTTTTTGTTCGGGGTGAAGAATGGGAAGCCCGTAGCTACCAAACTGTAATAACTGCATTACTCTGTGATGTATTACATTTCACATAAGTCACAAAATCTGCTGCTCATTTTTGAAGTGTTTATTACAGAAGTCCAAGAGGCTATCTGTTATTATTATATTTTTCTCTTATCTGTTATCCAATGAAAACATGTCATAAAATAATAAAATAAGATTTTTTATTTATATTATAACCTTTTCTGTCTTAAAACTACAAAATACACAAAGTACTCAAAAGGCAACTGTTCAGATATGTTCATTTAAACGTTGATTGAGAGATGATTGAGAAAGGACAACTATCTAAAAATTGCCCATAATTAAAACAAACTACAATTCATTCACAAATAAACTGATTTTCAGCTGTGCTATCGAGACACGGATCTGCTGGCTGGTCAAGCCGCCTGTACGAGTAGATTTACATATAGTAGTGTGGGACTCTCCATAGAGTGGAAGGAATAGAATGGAAGAAAAAGGGGGGAAATGCTTAAATAAATTTAAAATGTACATCTTTATAATATAGCTATAGAATTAAGCCTAGGTAAGTTAGCTATAAATAATGCTAGCTTCAAAAAGGCATGGTGAAACAAAAATATGTGCTCGACCACAACCCAAAAAAACCCCAAACACCCTTCATCCATCCATCAGTTTGTGATAGTTTTAAATAAAGGGAGCATTCTGAATTTTTTTTTCCCGGTTTTTTCGCATTTTCTCCCTTTTTTCTCCAGACTTGCATTATGCTTCCTCTCTACTGATGTTGATCTCCACCCTGGTTGAGGAGAGCCGAGACTGACACACGCCACCCTCCGACACGTGTGCAGTAGCCGACTGCAGCTTTTCACCTGCACGAGGCGAGTTCATATGTGAATCAGCTTTGTGTACGGAGAGCCACACCCTGATCAATGCATTACGCCTCATCTCTGTGCAGGCACCTTCAATCAGCCCGCAGAGGTCGTAATTGCATCAGTTATGAGGAATCCCTGTAGCTTGATTGTAGTTGTTAGTTTTACTAAGTACATATCCCAAATGGTGCTTTGGTAAAAGTAAGCTGTATTTGAGTATTTTTTTTATCTAGCTAACTACATTTTGGAAGTAGCTTGTCAAGCTGTTATGTTAGGTACAGTTTTTAATTGTGGATAAGCCAGTAATCAGGGATGCACCGGACTCTAATCATTCAACTTTAATTTCTAGAAACAGTTCCTTCCCTGCTGTCAGAGGATAAATTATTTTAGTGATTTGCATAACACATAAAAAAGGCCGTTCTCTGCCCTAAGCTGATAATTAGTGCTGGCTTTAAGTGTACCTAAATATTTATAAACTGCTTCCATACACTTACATCCTCAGAGTAATTGCAGTGCAGAAAGCTGAATTTATATCACCTCATTTACTTACTTGTATGGAAGGAAATTAGGAAACGCAAGCTGGTTAATTCATAAACCTTTAACTTATAATTTCATGGTTTCCATGATAAACTTAAGTCGCCGCACTATTTAACATTACTCATATATAGAGGAAAAAGTTTATAAAACATTTGGTTGGCAACTAATTAAAGTTATAACAATAGACACATGCATTCTGATTAACAACACACAAACAACTGTACCTTGTATAACCTATTTAATAGTGATTACAACTCTAATTTCAATCAGTAACAAAGAAAAGTCTGCATGCTGTCATATAATTACTGGTAAAAAGGGCAAAATGCACAGCAGGTAGGTTAGATACCACACAGCTGGATTTAAGCCTGTCTGGATTACACCATGCATGTATTGTTTCCTCAGTGATTTCAAGCTGTCAGTATTATTAATGCAGCAACACAATGCACCCTCCACTGTGCTTTACAACTGGGAATGAAATGAAATTTTTGTATTAGTGTACACTGGCTTTTTCCCTAACATGCCAAACACTTTCCTCTAAATATTACACACATTTAGGTCTATTTAGGGCTATCCATATGAAGGTTAAAGGGTCTAAGCCATTTGTAAAAAGATTTGCAACTTTAGCATTACACATTGTGCTGTTTATGTGATCTAGTAATTTTATCATTCAGGTCACAATGTGTTTATTTTTGTTCTGTTTTTATTTATGCATTTTCTCTCTTTTTCTCCCAGTTTAGTGTAGCCAATTTGTCTTCCGCTGCTGGGGGATCCCTGATTGCAGTCGAGGTGGGTATATTGCTGCTCAAGCCTCCTCCGACCCGCATGCAGCCCTTAGTGGAACCCTTTTTTCACCCATGCATTCTGCACAGGTGCCTCTCTATCTGCCAGTCAGGGTCCTTACCGAGTGTTTGAAGACCCCACCCGCATAGTCCGGTCAACCCGCCCTAGCAGAGACGTGTCTGCTGCAGGCACTGCCAATTATGCCCGCTAGATGGTGCCCAGTTGACCGGTGGCAATGCAGAGTTTCGAACCGAGGAGTTCAGAATCTCGGCACTGGTGTGCTAGTAGAATAGCCCGCTGCACCACCTGGGCGCCTCTGTTTATAAATAATTAATAATAAATTATATTCATTAATAAATAATATAATGTAAATAATTTCCAAATTAGCTTCCTATCTAGCTCTTTAAATGATATAATTATTTGTTAATTTACGTTATTATATTATAATATACTCCTAAACTAACCACAATAAAAATAACTTTTAGTTTTACCACGGTATATTAAGTAAAGAAAAGAAAATGTGTTGTCCGAATCATTAATCCTTTATTTTTTCCTTTTGTATAGTAATTGTTGTGATGATTTGTGTAGATATGTATTTATTTTTTACTTCCAACAATTAACTTACTGTAACAAACAATTAGATAATTGAGCCACTATTGTTTTTTCTTAACTGAACCCTCTCTAAATCATCTTTTTCAGCCACAGGAAAATAAAAATTGGTCATACATGAGCCGGCATTCACAGCGGCACCATGTGCCAGAAAAATAAAGTCAGCAGATCTGATCCACACTGATATACTGACTGGCAGGTCAGCTGGAAAGAAGAGCCGAAAAGTTCTCTGGGTTTGCAGAATGCCTATCAAACCCTCGCCTGCAGCTCTGTCTTATGGACTGTGAAGCTAATGTTCATCTGGCACCCAGGCCCAGTCAGCAGAGTTTAATGAGCCGTACTGCATTAAAGCACTCCGCTCAAGTGTGCCGCGCAAAGTCTGTCTTATTATAAAAGAATATTTATTTCCTCTGGTCCCTTTTTTTAGACTGTGATTATTGGAAATGATTTCACAGAGGGGTGAGTACTTCAAGTTGGAACACATGCATCCAACAAATGGATTAAACATGTCCACTAATGGATATAAAAATCTGATGTTCTTTTTCTTAGTATTGAATCACACGTCCTATTCTTTTAGAAATTAACTCATTAACAATTCTTGCATCATCATGACCTTTTTTTGGGTCATCACACCTACCTGCTATGCAACTGTGTCTTTTTCATAAGGAATTTTGTAAAATAGCAAGTATAGTTAAAATTTACTTTGTTAACTCCTTAGACAAATATGGCCTATTAAGGCTTAAGGTGATAAACAGTTCATTAAAGTTTGGTTATCATTGACAGAAGGAATGAGATTTGGGAGTTCAGAATCAGTACACCAGATGTTTTTCCCCTAAATTATTTTGGATCACAAAACATAAGTGTAGTGGTAACTCTGCGGTTAAGGTACTGTTGAGCCCCTGAGTCTATAAATGAATCCTAATTAACAATGTTGACAGCAAGCTTTTGGTGCAGTCAGGTTTTAGCACAGCTCTTCATAAGTTAAGTTTTAAAACATCCATGTACGTGGTAACTAAATCACCCTATTAACAAAACGTACTCTGTCTAAGCATTATCAGTCCAAAGCAAAGACATTTGGAACCCACAAGGCCCTCAGAGACCACCAAGTGGCTTCTTAAAAATTTCAAAAGAGCACTTTAGTGCCGTAGTGGCTAATTGACTACCAGAGCTGACACAACATTTTAAATAATTGCATTTAAAACGACTGGAGCAAATCGTACGCTCTCCAAATTTTAATAAAGCTCTGAAAAACTTAATTTCTGACTAATATCACGGCATTCCTTAGGGGGGAATCATGACAGCAGTGGTACTGCTTTTTACACTGAAACTTTCTTAGCTGTAGGTTGTCATAGGTAGTTATTAACAGTTGTTAAACATATTTTGCTAGAAAGTTTAGGCTGTTTAAAACTTAAGAAGCCCAGACTTTAGCCTTAAAAATTAACTTGTATTTTATCTGCCCAGTGGTTTTATTAGCTTAGAAATCTTTATCTTCATATTTTATTTTTTAAATGTATACTGCAATTTATTTTCTTCTGGTTTAGCAGGACTTGGGGTCTGAACTTCTGTGTGTGTATTTTTACTTTGTATATTATTATGCATTTATTCATATAAAGTTGAAGTTTGGCTTCATTTCAGGATGTAAGTTAAGATCTGGCTAATGGTAGGAGTTTTACCAGGGCAGTTGTAGCCTAGCGGTTAAGGTCTGGACTAGTGCCGCTCAGGTGGCGCAGCGGTAAAAAAAAAAAAGTTGGGGTTTCGAATACATTGTATCGAATCTCAGCTCTGCCTTTCGACTGGACTGGGCGGCTGCATGAACAACGATTGGCTGTTGTTCATAGGGGTAAAAAATCGGATCATAGGTTCTCATAACTAATGCAACTGCGGCCCCTGCTGGCTGACTGATGGCGCCTGCACAGGGCTGAGGAATAATGCTGCTGGGGGTGTGGCCCTCCATGCACAGTGCCCGTCAGTGTATGAACTCGACTCGTGCAGGTGGAAAATGCAGTCTGTACTGAGCACGTGCCGGAGGGAGTATGTCAGTTGAGAGGCGTCCTCAGTCAGCGGTGAAGGGTCGAATCAGTATAGAGGACACAATCAGGGTAATTGAACACCACTAGATTAGGGGAGAAAATTGGGGGGGGAAAAGTGGGAAAAATAGAAAATTCCAAAAAAAAAAAATATATATATATATAAGCAGATTCAGAAGTTGTAGAGGATAAAAAAAAAACACTGAAAAGTGCAGTGTGCATTCTGACCCCAGCACTGGAATTTAGAACCAACAGCTTAATGAAGTCTGTGGCTGAACAGAGTAAATTATAAAATGTACATATTAACATAACTCCTCCTGTCTCCAGGCTAAGAAACTATAATCATGGGAGAAGATGCCACAGTGTTTTTTTTTTCTCTAAACATATGGTGTGTAAACCAATTAAGTGTAAAAAGCCACTTAACATATGTAACGGTAATATCTCTCATAGTCTCGTCGTGCAGCAGGTGTGACTCTTTGATTAGATCATCCTCAATTATGATTTTAATTAAATGTCCTACCTAAAGACAGATTCAGAAAGTCCTTGGGAGTGGCTGGAGGATTAAGTAGCTAAGAGGAAAACAGATGCTGAGCTTGAGCCAAGGACAGAAATATGAGAAAAAGACAATAAAATAAAGAAAGAAAGAAAGATAAACAGAGCGAATAAACAGTAGCAGTTGCTCAGCAACTAAGATGCACACATCGGTGGCCAATGTCCACGAATCCTGAGACCTCTCGTGTAAATGTGAGACAAATTCCCGGCACAGTCTGACATAGTGTTCCTGCACTCCTATATTACATATGGCTGAAGGTTGGGATGTTCCAGAGATCCTCATCCTAATACGTTTTATGTGACTTGACTGCGAATTGACATTCTCATACTGTACAGTTTTAATGATGTGTTTTTTAGGGATTATCCTCTGCAGATTATCCCCTTATAACCCAAGTCTTAGGACTGTGACAGGTGAAGTGTGTTCAGTTCACTGAAACAACAGCAAATAATTGACAGGAGAATTAAACTGGCTCACAATGCCTGCAAGATAAACATACAGAACGAAGCACGGAACAAATTATTTATAAAAATAATAAAAGACACCGATCAGCCATAACATTAAAACCACCTCCTTGTTTCTACACTCACTGTCCATTTTATCAGCTCCACTTACCATATAGAAGCACTTTGTCGTAGCTTTGTTAGCCCCCTTTCATGCTGTTCTTCAATGGTCAGGACCCCCACAGGACCACTACAGAGCAGGTATTATTTAGGTGGTGGATCATTCTCAGCACTGCAGTGATACTGACATGGTGGTGGTGTGTTAGTGTGTGTTGTGCTGGTATGAGTGGATCAGACACAGCAGCGCTGCAGGAGTTTTTAAACACCTCACTGTCAATGCTGGACTGAGAATAGTCCACCAACCAAAAATATCCAGCCAACAGCACCCCGTGGGCAGCGTCCTGTGACCACTGATGAAGATCTAGAAGATGACCAACTCAAACAGCAGCAATAGATGAGCGATCGTCTTTGACTTTACATCTACAAGGTGGACCAACTAGGTAGGAGTGTCTAATAGAGTGGACAGTGAGTGGACACGGTATTTAAAAACTCCAGCAGCGCTGCTGTGTCTAATCCACTCATACTAGCACAACACACACTAACACACCACCACCATGTCAGTGTCACTGCAGTGCTGAGAATGATCCACCACCTAAATAATATGTAAATATTGGTCTGTCCTGACCATTGAAGAACAGGGTGAAAGCAAGTTTTTAAAAAAAGTATGCAGAGAAACAGATGGACTACAGTCAGTAATTGTAGAACTATAAAGTGCTTCTATGTGGTAAGTGGAGCTGATCAAATGGACAGTGCAGGTAGAAACAAGGAGGTGGTTTTAATGTTATGGCTGATCAATGTACTGTATATCCGAAAGCATCAAGACACCCCTGCTTTCAGGTTTGAGTTTTTTAGCCACAGGTTTGGGGGACTACTTAAAATAGAATTTTGATACAAAAAGTACAACATTTAAAATAAATACCTCTTAGTGTCAATGGCAGTGCAAGAGAGAACAGTACAGTAAAAGTTTAAAAGGAGCCATTTGCACATGCAATTTCCCCTGAGCACTTTACAAAAAAAAAAAAAAAAAAAAAAAAAAAGGAGCTTAATGGACATTCAACAACAGTCACAAAACGAAATTTCAATTCAGTGGGCAAACAGGATTTTTGGTTGGAATGGTTCTAAATTTATCCTGCACTGTTACAGATATGTTTGTTTTTTTCAATAAGGAATAGCTATCAATAAATGAACATGTAGAAAATATCAGTAAATATAGTATGTAGACACCTAGGGTACAGAATTGATTTTATAGTGTGTATGTGGTGGTACGAATGGTGGGATAGATTACGATCTTTACAATATTACCTTAAGCAAACACTACAGACAACGCCACCCTGGGAATTTCACCCAGGTAAATATTTACCCCCCAAAAAAGGAAGGCACTCAGATTTGTATAGCAAATCAGCAAGAGGTGTGTTTAAACTAAAAATAGAACACTTTATTTCTTTAAACCAATATTATCTAGACAAATCATAAAATACACTTTAAAAGATACAGTACCAATTAAAACTTGCTGCAAAGCAGGGCAACAAATGTTACTGAGATCAGCAAAAGCCCCAATACTTTGATTGCAGGTTACAGGACACTAAGAGCACTCCTACAAACTAAACAAACAAAATGAAGAAAAAGAATAATTACTACAATGAAATCTACCAAAATAAATCTAAGTAGTCACCCAAAGTACAACACCAAATACAGTGTATCACAAAAGTTAGTACACCCCTCACATTTCTGCAAATATTTCATTATATCTTTTCATGGGACAACACTATAGACATGAAACTTGGATATAACTTAGAGTAGTCAGTGTACAGCTTGTATAGCAGTGTAGATTTACTGTCTTCTGAAAATAACTCAACACACAGCCATTAATGTCTAAATAGCTGGCAACATAAGTGAGTACACCCCACAGTGAACATGTCCAAATTGTGCCCAAATGTGTCGTTGTCCCTCCCTGGTGTCATGTGTCAAGGTCCCAGGTGTAACTGGGGAGCAGGGCTGTTAAATTTGGTGTTTTGGGTACAATTCTCTCATACTGGCCACTGGATATTCAACATGGCACCTCATGGCAAAGAACTCTCTGAGGATGTGAGAAATAGAATTGTTGCTCTCCACAAAGATGGCCTGGGCTATAAGAAGATTGCTAACACCCTGAAACTGAGCTACAGCATGGTGGCCAAGGTCATACAGCGGTTTTCCAGGACAGGTTCCACTCGGAACAGGCTTCGCCAGGGTCGACCAAAGAAGTCGAGTCCACGTGTTCGGCGTCATATCCAGAGGTTGGCTTTAAAAAATAGACACATGAGTGCTGCCAGCATTGCTGCAGAGGTTGAAGACGTGGGAGGTCAGCCTGTCAGTGCTCAGACCATACGTCGCACACTGCATCAACTCGGTCTGCATGGTCGTCATCCCAGAAGGAAGCTGACGCACAAGAAAGCCCGCAAACAGTTTGCTGAAGACAAGCAGTCCAAGAACATGGATTACTGGAATGCCCTGTGGTCTGACGAGACCAAGATAAACTTGTTTGGCTCAGATGGTGTCCAGCATGTGTGGCGGCGCCCTGGTGAGAAGTACCAAGACAACTGTATCTTGCCTACAGTCAAACATGGTGGTGGTAGCATCATGGTCTTGGGCTGCATGAGTGTTGCTGGCACTGGGGAGCTGCAGTTCATTGAGAGAAACATGAATTCCAACATGTACTGTGACATTCTGAAACAGAGCATGATCCCCTCCCTTCGAAAACTGTTCCAACAGGATAACGACCCCAAACACAACCTCCAAGATGACAACTGCCTTGCTGAGGAATCTGAAGGTAAAGGTGATGGACTAAACCCAATTGAGCACCTGTGGCGCATCCTCAAGTGGAAGGTGGAGGAGTTCAAGGTGTCTAACATCCACCAGCTCCGTGATGTCATCATGGAGGAGTGGAAGAGGATTCCAGTAGCAACCTGTGCAGCTCTGGTGAATTCCATGCCCAGGAGGGTTAAGGCAGTGCTGGATAATAATGGTGGTCACACAAAATATTGACACTTTGGGCACAATTTGGACATGTTCACTCTGGGGTGTACTCACTTATGTTGCCAGCTATTTAGACATTAATGGCTGTGTGTTGAGTTATTTTTAGAAGACAGTAAATATACACTGCTATACAAGTTGTACACTGACTACTCTAAGTTATATCCAAGTTTTATTTCTATAGTGTTGTCCCATGAAAATATATAATAAAATATTTGCAGAAATGTGAGGGGTGTACTCACTTTTGTGATACACTGTATATACGTGTCGACACAGCAAACCACATCACACGTGTTACTACACTACACTCACTTTAGTTTGGTAGGCTGAGTTCCACTAAAATTACACAAGAAAGGTAATCAAAGCAAAGAAAATTATTAACCAAATAATACTAATATTAATAATACTATGAATATTAATAATAATAATAATTAATAAGACAATTGATAAAAAAAAAAAAAAAAAAAAAAAAAAAGTGGAGACAAAACTAAAATAGAGACAAAACAGCAGCGCTCAATGGGAATGCGTCAACTGGATGCGACTGGCAACCCAAGAAGCAGCAAAGAGGGAGGGAATGAGAGAACACTCCACCCCCAGCCACCTGTAAATAAAACAAATCTCTTATAACTCCATTTAATATTACATTTAAGTGGAATTATGTCCCAATGCACAACAAGTACATACCAGGAGGAAGGGCTCACAGCACCCACACTAAATAGTAGCAGCAATGTGGTTCGTCAGCTGTGCGTAAAACATGTTATTACTAGTACGACTTATACATCGCTAACGGAAATACTTAGTTACCACGGACCTACCTGCAATAACTGCAACCAGGATAACCCAACCAGAACACGTTTCGCTATGAATATAGCACAATTTCGGCTATATTCAACTGACACAGAACACAACGCTACGTAGAAGCACAACACTACATAGAAGCATGGCGAGGTGCTGGAGACTATCCCAGCTTTTCAATGGGCGCAAGGCACCCAGTAACACCCTGGTCACAAAAATATTCTAAAGACTGGCTGCAAGAACAACACCAAGTCTACCTGGATGCATCTTTGCAAGCTGGATTAAGGCAGTTTATTCTATTTTATCTTGGAAAAATCTGCCAATGTTAGATGGAGGTAGATGGAAGCCCATTCAGTGACATTAAGAGACTTACCCAGAATCCACTCCTTGGGTCATTGTAGTGTTTAAAGCTAACCTGTCACTGCAGTCTGAGTTTGCATGCACCCTGGTCTTCTTCCCTTTAACCACTCTCCCAGTCCAGCTGCTGAAAAGCCCCCCACAGCATAATGCTGCCTCCACTATGTTTAATTATAGCGATGGTATTAGCCAAGCGCTGTCCAGACTGCTTGCTGTTCTGCCCAAAATGTTCAATTTTCAGCTCATCAGACCATATAATCTATTTCCTCATGTTGCCAGAGTCATTTACATGCCTTTTAACAAACTCTAAGCGGGCTGTCATGCCTTTTACTTTTTGTCTTGCCAGGCTGCCATAAAGGTCTGAGAGTGCTGCAGAGATGGTTGTGTATCCATCATGTTCTCTCATATCTGCACACGACTTTGGAAACTTTCAAAAGTGACTCTTGGGTTCTTTATTATGTCTGTGACCGAGGCATTTTTGCCTGGATGCCAAAATTGGCTACAGGAAATTCTGATTCTCTGGAAATATCCTTGTGATCAATGAACTAAAATGAACAGGATTGGGACACTTTCATTCAGGTGAATACATTGTCCACTACTCAGGTTATCACCAACAACAACAAAGTAATGAATTGGTCTTCATCATTAACAAGGGCGTCAGCAAGCTTTACTGTCATCCAAGCTTATGACCCAAGAACAAATGCCAGTTAAGAAGCAACTGAAGTTCTAACTCAAATTGACAAGAAATGTAAATGAGTTGTCCTGCTGTTTTTGGGAGACTGGAATGCCAAGGTTGGGACCTGAAGAAGAGAAACAGACAACACGACCTGGGAAACAGGTTAACATTGGATGGAGTTCACCAAAACCAAATTGGCTACATTGTGATGATAAGCTCAATTTCCATTGCAAAGACATGGTCTGGAAATGATTTTGAAATACACCATAAACTTCTAGTGTGCAGAAGAAAAAAAAACAATCAGACCATCAGGTTCCCAAAATATGACCTGAAGAACATACCACCTGATGCTAAACGTAAATGACAGAAACAGAGGAGCTATGGATGAAACTCAAAAAGGTCATCAACGAAGGATCAGAGAAAAACCTGTAAAGAATGAAAATGAGGAAGAAATCAAATGAGATGACTGCTGATACGGTGGAGAGAGGACAAAATCAAGAATGATAAAGATCTTTTAGAGGAACTTAACCATGGATTTCAGAGAGCTGCATGGAAGGACAAGGACCAGTACTAGACAAATAGAAGTATTATTTTCCAGAAGATACGTCCAGATGTGCAAGCAGGATTCTTAAAAGGCAGAGGAACAAAAGATAAAGTTGCAGATGTATGCTGGGTTATGGAAAAAGCCAAGTATTTCAAGAAGGAAGCCTTGAATACCAGAACACCAGGACATCTCATTGTTCAAATAAAGAATTTCTATACTGGTTAACAAGCCACAACTATGACAGAAAATGGACAAACAGACTGGTTCCACACTGACAAAGGAGTCGGACAAGGTTCAACCTGTACACTGGACATGGTGGTGGTGTGTTAGTGTGTGTTGTGCTGGTATGAGTCAAGGCACAACAGTGCTGATGGAGTTTTCAAACACCTCACTGTCACTGCTGGACTGAGAATAGTCCACCAACCAAAAATATCCAGCCAACAGCGCCCCGTAAGCAGCGTCCTGTGACCACTGATGAACGTCTAGAAGATGACCAACTCAAACAGCAGCAATAGATGAGCCATCGTCTCTGACTTTACATCTGACTTTAAGTGGACCAACTAGGTAGGAGTGTCTAATAGAGTGGACAGTGAGTGGACACGGTATTTAAAAACTCCAGCAGCGCTGCTGTGTCTGATCCACTAATACCAGCACAACACACACTAACACACCACCACCAGGTCAGTGTCACTGCAGTGCTGAGGATGATCCACCTCCTAAATAATACCTGCTCTGTGGGGGTCCTGTGGGGGTCCTGACCATTGAAGAACAGGGTGAAAGCAGGTTAAAAAAGTATGTAGAGAAACAAATGCACTACAGTCAGTAATTGTAGAACTACAAAGTGATCCTATATGGTAAGTGGAGCTGATAAAATGGACAGTGATTGTAGAAACCAGGAGGCGGTTTTAATGTTATCGCTGATCGGTGTATATAATAAGTTATTAATCACATTATGCGTTGTTGTAAAGCGAAAAAGCCATGAAACCAGACAAGCTAACAGAGCTAAACTATTTCTGCTTAGTTGCAACACATAACTGAGTTCCAAACTGCCTTTGTAAACCAGTGTCAGCACAAGAAATGTTAATCGGGAACAAAGCAGTGCAGCTTCCAGAATCTTGCGATCGTCATCCGCACTGCCAAGTGTTAACCAGAGTGTTGTAAAGCACAACCCACTGAACTGGAGAGGTGAAATGCATTCTCAGGAGTTATAAATAATGTTTAATCTTCTAGCAGCCTGACTGGATCTGTAGACTAGATTAGATCTGCAATTTGGCAAATTCTCCAAGAATTCTACCTGCCTTAATGCCAACTGTTAATTGGAGGAGCTGTTTTGATTCTTTGGTCTTTATAGTTTCAGTAAAAAGAAAAAAATTGATCCAACAGAATTCAGTCATGTTGTACATAATTCAGTGCTATTAAACTTGTGTAAACAGTTTGGGGAGCACCCTTTTTGTTTCAGCATGGCGATGTTCCTATGCACAACGTAAATCATATATTTGTCATATATACATAAACACTCTCACTCACTCATTCACTCACTTTCTTAACCGCTTATCCAATCAGGGTCATGGAGGGGTGCTGGAGCCTATCCCAGCTTTTCAATGAGCGCAAGGCACACAGTAACACCCTGGATGGGCGCCAGTCCATCGCAGGGCAGACACACACACACATACACACATTCACCTGTAGAGCAATTCAGTGTCTCTAATTAACCTGACTGCATGTTTTTTGACTGTAGGAGGAAACTGGAGCTCCCGGAGGAAACCCACGCAGACACGGGGAGAACATGCAAACTCTGCACAGAAAGGACCCGGACCGCCCTGCCTGGGGATCGAACCCAGGACCTTCTTGCTGTGAGGTGACAGTGCTACCCACCGAGCCATTGTGCCGCCCTGTACATAAACACTCACTCTCTCTCACTCACTTTCTTAAGCGCTTATCCAGTTAGGGTCGCGGGGGGTGCTGGAGCCTATCCCAGCTTTTCAATGGGCGCAAGGCATACAGTAACACCCTGGACGGGGCACCAGTCCATCACAGGGCAGACACACACATACATACATACACACCCATTCACCTGTAGGGCAATTCAGTGTGTCTGCCCTGCGATGGTGCCACCCTATACATAAACAGTACAATGAAATTCTGTTTTCTGCAAATTCCAGCTTCTTTGGAAACTGTATGGCGCCTCTGAACCAGTCAGGATTAGGAGCCTTTCCCAAGGGTCCAACAGTGGCAGCATAGCAGAGCCTGGATTTAAACCGACAATCTTTTAACTGATAGCCCAAAGCTCTACCCACTAGCGCTACCACTGTCCCTAAGTGTGGAAGAACTTGATGGCCTGCATAAAGGCCTGACCTCAAGCTCATCCAACACATTTGGGATGAAGTAGATGCAGACTGTGAGATTATTGCCCAACATAAGTGCCCAAACTTAGTGTTTTTTTACTTAATAAAACTCATTTCCTGCATGTTCTAAAATCTATTAGAAAGCTTTTCCACAAGAGTGGAGGCTTTTATAGCAAAGTGAAGAGACACTGAATGTGGCTTTGAAATAAGAGCTATATTATTTTGCTTATTTCAGTAATGTACAGTACTCAGGGATGTCTTTCTTTACTTAGTTATATAATGTCACCTACATCTAGACAAGGCTAATCCTTTAGACTGATACCTTTATCAGTGGAATATGTGGAAAATAGCCTAGACGGATAAAATAGCAGGATTAGTCTAGGCAAGAATTGCTTTCTGACAGGTAAAAGTCAGATTGTATTACATTTAAACCTCTATTGAGAAACTGCTCTTATCAGTCCTTGTTTTTCATAGTCTTATGTCAAATGGGTATATTCTGGGTCAGATGCCTAGATAAAGACGACATGATCCCTCGATAGTCTTATGATTTAACACAGATTGTAGCCTGAAGGGTTTTTTGTAGAGTCGTTTGTATGTGCATACACGATACATTTAGTTTTTTTTAGTAGTTTTGCATTTACATCAAATACATTTTGAGGATTCAGTTCATTCAGTTTAATTCAGTTAATGCCCATTCGATTTCTTCTGTTTTTACATATTTGTCACAGTGGTTGTGAAACAAAAAATGAATGGTCAGGACCCCACAGGACCACCACAGAGCAGGTATTATTTAGGTGGTGGATCATTCTCAGCACTGCAGAGACACTGACATGGTGGTGGTGTGTTAGTGTGTGTTGTGCTGGTATGAGTGGATCAGACACAACAATGCTGATGGAGTTTTCAAACACCTCACTGTCACTGCTGGACTGGGAATAGTCCACCAACCAAAAATATCCGGCCAACAGCGCCCCGTGGGCAGCGTCCTGTGACCACTGATTAAGGTCTAGAAGATGACCAACTCAAACAGCAACAATAGATGAGCAATCGTCTCTGACTTTACATCTACAAGGTGGACCAAGTAGGTAAAAGTGTCTAATAGAGTGGACAGTGAGTGGACACAGTATTTAAAAACTCCAGCAGCGCTGCTGTGTCAGATCCTCTCATACCAGCCCAACACACACTAACACACCACCACCAAGTCATTGTCACTGCAGTGCTGAGAATGATCCACCATCCAAATAATACCTGCTCTGTAGTGGTCCTGTGGGGGTCCTGACCAATGAAGAACAGGGTGAAAGCAGGTTTAAAAAGTATGTAGAGAAACAGATGCTGGTAAAGTGACAAGTATTGGACAAATAGAAGGATGGATGGGATGAATGGATGAATAGATGAATGGATAGAGGGATGGATCGATCGATGGATTGATGGATGAAAGGACGGAGGAGTGGATGGATGAATAGACGAGTGGACAGACAGACAGACAGACAGACAGACAGAAAGACAGATACTTTACTGATTCCAGAGAAAATTTACTGCTGCCCTGAGATGGATTGCAACACTGACATTGGTTCTTACAACCTAGATCAAAAAAGCCATCCCTATTCTGCTCAGAATGAAACAGGTATTAATGAAAAAAAAAAAATAATAATATTCAGCATCTGAAATGTAAATCTGATCATGTGTAGGAAGTAACATGCTGTTTCAGTAAGTTTTAAATAGATACTCTCTTAATTAGCTTTTATCACCTCCAGAAATCATTAATAAGGTGTGACCTTACTGTTAACATCTTACTGCTATGATGTATATATGATATATTCTTAAGACTGGATCCTGATTCATTTTTATTCCTCCCACTGAATTCCCTCTTGAATTGAACTCATTCACAGTTCTTGCTACTGTATGATTGAACACTCCACAATAATCCTAAGAATATTGGACAGTCCAGATTTTCTCTGCTTGATTTTTCCCCTGTCCAGTTGTATTTCTCAGTTCACTTCAGGTTCATCCACACAAGACCAGTGGCTTTGTCACCAAACCTCCTTCTGCTCCTAAACTGACTCCTGGTTTACAGGATAGAATTACCTTGGTGAATGTGAAATATCCAAAACCTAAACCCCAGATGTAGCAGAGCATGATACCCCTAAAAACTTTTCCTGAGAATTTTCTTGTGTGTGCTTGTGCACACTGGTTGTAAATAATGCATGGCAGGAAGGTCTGGTAAAAATGAAAGATAAGAACTGCCCTGAAATTCACTGCCAGAGGTTGAGAAATGATGTCATTAGAATTACTTCTAGCACAAATTTTGCACTGGTTCCAAACAAATGACTCCAGGGAAATTAACTTGAGAATGGCTGGAAATATTGTTGCCAGTTTTCAGTTAGGTGCCACATTATGGATGTCATTTCCAATATTACATATTTGCACTATTCTGAGTTTTTTCCTACTCAAACACTTCTTCTTATTATTATTATTGTTGTTGTTGTTGTTGGTGGTGGTGGTGGTGGTGTTATTATTATTAATGTTATTTTTATTGTTGTTGTTTGTTTGTTTATTAGGATTTTAACATCATGTTTTACACTTTTGGTTACATTCATGACAGGAACGGTAGATACTCATTACACAAGGTTCATCAGTTCACACAAGGTTATATCAAAGTCATAGACAATTTTTCTCTAATTCACCTCACTTGCACGTCTTTGGACTATGGGAGGAAACCGGAGCACCAGGAGGAAACCCACACAGACACGGGGAGAACATGCAGACTCCACACAGAAAGGACCTGGACCGCCCCACCTTGGGGATCAAACCCTGGACATTCTTGCTGTGAGGCAACAGTGCTACCCACTTAGCCACCGTGCCGCCCCTGTTGTTGTTATTGTTGTCGT
The DNA here is from genome assembly GCF_030014385.1 of Trichomycterus rosablanca. NCBI lineage: Eukaryota > Metazoa > Chordata > Actinopteri > Siluriformes > Trichomycteridae > Trichomycterus > Trichomycterus rosablanca. The sequence continues at coordinate 25,963,706 of NC_086003.1, read as the reverse complement.
TATTGTTATTATTGTTGGTGGTGTTATTATTATTATTATTATTATTAATTATTATTATTATTATTATTATTATTATTATTAATTATTATTATTATTATTGTGCTGTCAAGTTGATGCAACCATATGAATAGTCACAAGACCCTCCAGATCCTGTTGGGATCCTCCATCTTTTTTGGATTTGTCTTCTTCCTGTCCTCTTAATGACCCATCCATTGTTCCTCTTCCTCTTTTACCTCAACTTGTCCAAGCACATTTACATTTTCCATTGAATTGGTTGATCTCATGATGTATCCAGAACGAGAGAGTCTCAGTATGGTTATCAAGGCTTTAAGAAAGAAGTTGGGGTTGATTTGGTCAGAGATCCATTTCTTTGTCTCATAAGTTCAAAGTCATCAATATTCTTTCTGTCCAGCTTTCCCGTTCATAAAGGACCACAGAGATGACCATAATCGTGGTCTTTCATTGGAGAGACGATTTTTTTACAACAGAAGCTTGAAATTACATCAGTTTCTTCATTTCTGTTCTGCCAAGTGTCAGTGTGTGTTGTATTTTCTGACTGTTGGATCCTTTGCTGGTAATCATTGATTCAAGTAGTCAAAAGCCGTTGGTCTGTTGTCATGACTTTTAATATTGAATTGAAGTTCCATGTTTTCACTCTGTTTCCATCTGTTCTTTTGGTTTCCTTACACTATGAGTGCTTACAGGTCTTCCTAATTTTCAGCTATGGGTGTTGTATCATCTGCATGTCAAAGGTCATAGATTTTTTTTATACCTATCTTGGATCCTCAATCAATTCTGCTTCCATCAGTCCTGCTTCATTCATTATATGTTCATCGTACAGGTTGAACAGCGATGGTGACAGAATGCAGCCTGGTCTGTCTTCTTTGCCAATGTGAAACCAGCCTGTTTGTTCATTTTCTGTCATGACTTTGGCTTGTTGATCAGTGTAGAGATTCCAGTTAGATGTTGTGAGTGGTCAATTGGTGGACAGCTCACTGGTATTGTGAGTGGTCAATACAGTCAAAAGCTTTGCTGTAGTCTTCTTGAGTTCCTTGACTTTTTCTATAATCAAATGTAAATTTGAGATGATATCTCTGGTTCCTCTGCTTTTTCTGAATCCATCTTACACATTTGTCTGAATAATCTTCATGTATCTTCTGGAAAACAATTCTTGTTTTTTAATCATTTGTTTCTATCCTCTATTTTTTCTAGTACTGGTCCTTGTCCTTCCATACACCTCTCTGGAATTCATGATTTACTTCCATTAAATATGTTTATCCTTCTCGATGATGAGGTCTTTGTCATATTACATTTGGTTTAAAGATCCAAACGATTAAGTCTGTCAAATATGCAAAAAAGAAGCAATTAGGGCTTTTAGGAGTCTGTACATTTGTTTTACTGGATGTTTGGCCAGACATCACAACAAAGCACTGACTGTCCCTATCTCCAAAAACTGCATTAATACAACACTTTAAGGGTGGCTGGGCTGTGATATGCTAACCACTAAAGAGGAGACCTAGTCGATCCCCAAGCTAAAATGTCACCAGTGTCCTGGAGAACCAAAACTGCACTGTGAAACTGTGTAAAGCTTCTGCCTGCGGTCAGCATTCGCCTTTTCTCCAGTAAGCGTCCCGGCCACTGTCCGGCGGATACAGTTCCAGCAAATGTCATGCATGTACAATTATGTTAACATTGAACCTTCACCTTCATGGTTCAGGTACTCTAAGGGGAGAGAAATAAAGGGAAGGCTTAATATTATAATACACATTAATACAGGTATTAGTCTTAAAAGCATGTGTATTAATACTAATTATAAACGTAAAATGAAATCATAATATTGAGGCCCTAAATCAAAAATAATACTTTGGTATAGATAGTCTTAGTGTTAATCAGCCATAACATTAAAACCACCTCCTTGTTTCTACACTCACTGTCAATTTTATCAGCTCTACTTACCATACAGAAGCACTTTGTAGTTCTACAATTACTGACTGTAGTCCATTTGTTTTTCTGCATGCTTTGGTAGCCCCCTTTCACCCTTTTCTTCAATGGTCAGGACCCCACAGGACCACCACAGAGCAGGTATTATTTAGGTGGTGGATCATTCTCAGCACTGCAGTGACACTGACATGGTGGTGGTGTGTTAGTGTGTGTTGTGCTGGTATGAGTGGATCAGACACAGCAGCGCTGATGGAGTTTTTAAACATCTCACTGTCCCTGCTGGACTGAGAATAGTCCACCAACCAAAAACATCCTGCCAACAGCGCCCCGTGGGCAGCGTCCTGTGACCACTGATGAAGGTCTAGAAGATGGCCAACTCAAACAGCAGCAATAGATGAGCGATCGTCTCTGACTTTACATCTAGAAGGTGGACCAACTAGGTGTTGGTGTGTCTAATAGAGTGGACAGTGAGCTGTGTCTGATCCACTCATACCAGCACAACACACACTAACACACCACCACCATGTCAGTGTCACTGCAGTGCTGAGAATGATCCACCACCTAAATGATACCTGCTCTGTGGTGGTCCTGTGGGGGTCCTGGCCATTGAAGAACAGGGTGAAAGGGGGCTAACAAAGCTGGCAAAGAAACAGATGGATTACAGTCAGTAATTGTAGAACTATAAAGTGCTTCTATATGATTTTATAAACAAAAAAGTACTTAGGATTACATAGGAGAAAAAAGCTCTGTGTGTATAGCGTGTATACCATCTGCTCACTTAAGCATTTTGAAACCTTGCCATTTCATCCTTCATCCGCTTCTGTTTTTCACTCTTGTGTTTGACCTTGGCTGAGTAGCCTGTTTGGCTGCGCTGTAAAAACACTGGCATCTCGTCCCGTCTCGTGACAGACAACATCAAGTTAATCTCACAGGCTGCTCACCCCTGAACTCTCCATGTGATTAGGAGATTAGATTCAGCCAGCAGTGTGATTGCATCCCCGAAGGTCACGTCACTATGATTTGACACTTTTTTTCATGCGTTTTTCTAATTCCACACATACTGTAGTCCTGCTAGAGCTACAGGCGGCACGGTTTATATAAGGACATTATCATCTAGAGCTGTGACTTAAGCTAGTCAAGGAGATGAGTGTTAAATGTGAAGCTACTGTGTTAATAATGCAGACATTTTTCAAGGTCACCATTAGCAAAACCTGGTGATGATGTAAAGTGCACTGCTTTTGTAAGGTCTACTGGTTTTGATTGGATGGATGCATAAGCTAAAATAAAGTTCATTAAATTGACACAAGAAACATGCAGATCCTTACGGTTTTATTGCATTTTAATTAAGTGCATTTCATGTACAGTATATCTGAATGTAATTAAAGGTGGGGGTCAGTGAATTTTAAATAGAGTCAGGACGTTCTTTTCCAGCACCTGTTAATGAATAATGGTAAATTTGGGTCATACACACCAGTACTAGTTAGGGGTCATGGTGGGTCCGGCCTCAGTGCAGACAGGACCCAATCCATCACAGGGCCTCAGACACCTCCGCTTGGACATAGCCTATCATGTCTATATGTAGGCATCTGACCAGGTGATGGTGCCAACTGATAGCTGGTGATTTGAACCCTGGATCCCAGCAATAGTGGGCTGGTGTTATTTACCACCACACCACCCAGGCACCCAAGAATGACTATATTTACTAAAATGTATTGGTTATAATCAATCCAAATTAAGATTTTTGCTCTTTTTAAATGTGAGGGGAGAGTAACAGAAATGAATTAGATTATAATCCATTCCATTAAGCAATAACACATTTATGTGCAGTAATTTTTTTCCGTAGGTCATTTATGCATTCGTTGTCTGTTTTACCTCTAATTTATCCTGATCAGGGCTGCAGTGGGTCTGATTCACTGGGTGAAAGGCAGGAAACAACCAGGGCAGTTAGACAGTTCATTACAGGGCAAACAAACACACACACACATTCACACATTCAAACAATTATTAGTAGCGCCAATTAATCTGACCACATAATCTGTCTTGTTTGAGGAAACCAGAGCACCCGAAGGAAACCCACACAAACACAGGGAGAACATGCAAACTCCACACAGAAAGAATTCTGGCCGGGGAATCAAACCCAGGCCCTTCTTTGGGACAGTGGTAGCCTAGTCGGTAGAGCTTTGGGCTATCAACCGGAAGATTGGCGGTTCAAATCCAGGCTCTGCTATGCAGCCACTGTTGGGTCCTTGAGCAAGACCCTTAACCCTCTCTGCTCCAGGGGCGCCGTAAGGTGGCTGACCCTGTACTCTGACCCCAGCTCCCAAAAACAAGCTGGGATATGAGAAGAAAGAATTTCATTGTACTGTACAACTGTATATGTATATATGACAAATAAAGTATATCTTCTTCTTCTTCTTCCTGCTACCCACTGCGCCACCATGCTGCTCAATGGACTAATTAATGTAGTGGAAATGATAAGGACAGTGCAACTGTAGGCTTAGACTGTAGGCTTAGACTGTACACTTGTCACAGTTGTAAGTCTCTTTGGATAAAAGCATCTGCTAAATGCCGAAAATGTAAATGTAAACTGTCATAATAACTAGCAGACAAAAATCCACTGGTATTGTCAAAAGAATAGTAAGGAAGGGATCTATGACTTAAGCATAATAAATAAATATATAGTCTGCACAAAGAAAGCAGATGTGAAAGGGGTCAATACTGCTGGGTACAGTTAAATAGATTGACAGTCAAGGAGAAAAAGCTTTTAAAGCCTCCTGGTGCAACAGTGAAAACTTCTGTAGCTTGTCCCAGAACGGAGAGGATTAAACAGTCTAGAGTTAGGGTGGGAGACGTCCTTAATGATGACTCTCTCTTTCAGTCGACAGCATTTATGATAAATAACCTCTACGGTGGGTAGTTGGAAGCCAGTGATATCGTTACGGATTTCACCACCCGCCGGAGGGCAATTTGGTCTGAGACGGAGCAACTGCTGTACCACGCTGTGATGTCGTTTTTCAATAGACTCTTAATGGTACAGCGGTAAAACTTCACAAGAACCTGATTTAATAAGTGAGCGTTCCATGTCTGAGGAAGCAGAGGTGCTGTTTCACCTTCTTAATCAGGGTGGAGGGATTACAGGTTCAGATCCTCTAAAATCGAGACACCCGGTACATACTCTATATGGACAAGAGTGTTGGGATACCTCTTTTAATTTTTAAATTCATGTGTTTTAGCTTACCTATGTCATAAATCAATTATATAAAGAAAACTAAATGCTTCCAACTTGGCAGCAACAGTTTAGGGAAGGCCCTTTCCTTTTCCAGCTTGACTGTGCTCCAGTACACAAAGCAAAGCTCTATAAAGACATGAAGAAAGGCTTAATTTCAAGAAACTCCAGTTTCCTTCAGTCTTTCATTTATTACTTTTTTGTTATTTTGGCACCTCTGTAATGCTTATGGGCTATGACAGGACAAGAGGGGTGGACACATGTTGTCCACACATGTTGGATGTTAAATGCTAAATGTTAAATATGCTAAATGCTAACCTACATGCTAATGCTAATCTAAACACACAGGAGCTAAGCTAAATGCTAAACTAAACATGGACATAAACCCTAAGCTAAACTAATAACATGGGACAAGACAGGATCACTAAACAAACATAAAGCTAAACAAGAACTAAACTTAAGACAAACAGAACAGAACAGAACCGACCCGACCGACCGACCGACCGACCGACCGACCGACCGACCGACCGACCATCACTGGCTAAGGTAAATTAATGGCAAACCAAATCAACAGGACCAAATCAAATCAAAAATAGTTTCCATCCAACTGAGCCACAGGGCACCTCTGAAATTCTCTTAAATGAGGTGCAGCTGGGGCTAATTTGCAGCGGGGACCAATTACATTAGGGGCGTTGGCTCTAACATGTGCTGCTGGAGAGGTGGGCGTGGCAGGTGCACCTAAGTTCCAGGAGCACATAGAGGCTGGAATCATGACAATCATGTAAACCCCTTTTGTTGTTCTACTTTAGTCAAACATTTTGCACGTGCGGGGCTTCACCGTGCTGTTCAGTAAATTACTTCCACAGTTACTTGTTTATTGCAGTGCATTATTGATGCTTTACACAGGCTGATACTTAAAAAGCATGCTGTTTCACTTAAGCACCACCTGAAGTACTAACACTCAGTCAATGGAGGGTGTTCAGAGTCATTTTAACCTAGTTTTAGATCATGTTTACCAAAATATCCACCTGTACCAGTAGAAATGGAAGCGCTAAAATATATCTTAGCTTGTTGCTGGGGTAGTACTCTCATTAACTGGTCTTCTGTAGCTTTAGTATGTATCTTTTTATTGGAAACTCATAGAAATACTGTATACCAGTTCATCTGTGCATAATATACCCCAAATAAGAAACATTCTAAAGGTTCAAACAACATATCCTTGAGGGTATCACCAACATTAGGTACTTCCATTTTTAAAAGTAAATCCTGTTTACTCGTTGAAGTGGGGGTGTAACACCCTGATTTAACATGGACAAAGAGCCATATTGAAGGATTTACTTGACTAGATTAGCAGAAATCTCCTAAACAGGTATTGTGCCAATCCTTAAAATGGATTTATCCTTTCTCTTTGTTCTTAGTCATCCAACATATCCTATAGCTAGAAGTTGTGAAGGTCACAGACAAACCCTGTTTAGCTATGCAGCGCAAAGTACAAAGTCCTTTGTTGTGCTTTGGGTGAAAAAGATTTGTGGGGGATTCTGAAGTACTGATGAAAAGTCTTAGCGTTCTAGGATCCTTTGATAATTACATCATCAAAGCAAAGTTCTGAATTATGACATGACTAATAATTTAAGCATGTCATTTATTCTTGGACATCAGAGGCCAGTTAGATGTCTTATTCATACAAATGATTTTTATGGTTTTAGATAAAGAGGTGAGATTTAAAGATAAGGTATGCATCGTATGGTCAGTAACCTTCCAAAGACTTTCAAGTCTTTCAGGCTCCTAATATGATGTTTTGTTTTTAAACTTGAATAAATGGATAAAATAAATGAAGTTACTCTGGATGACCTTGAAAGTTTGAAAGATCAGTGAAAAAAGCTTCTATTTTGCTTATTGTCTGGATTTAATACAATGTTTTAATTACACATCATATAATCAGCATCAATTTAAATAACAAGTATCATCTTAACAAAAATTACATGAATACTAGAATTTTGTGGTATTTGGTATGTCCATATTTAAAATGGACATGTGCAGTAATGTACAGACACTTTTTAACCAAAGCAAAAATTGACTGTATACAATTCAAGCAATTGAGGGTTAAGGGCTTAATTTAAAGGCCCAACAGTGGCAACCTGACAGATACTGGGCTTGAAGCAGTACCTTGAAGTCGAGTACCTTAACCACAAAGCTACCCCGGTCCCCCACTGCAGTGGATGATGCAGCTTATAAAGTGGGTGCAGCACAGCAACATAGGAACCTGAGTTTGGTCTTTGCTAGTTACTGTTTTTCTTCCACTTTCCAACACTCACAGAAGGTCATTTTCATAGTCCAAAGTAGAAAACTAATTACACGGCTGCACTGTACAGACACTGTTTCCTTTAATACATCTTCACTTCTAACGAAACTCATATAACATTTACATTTACAGCATTTAGCAGACCCTTTTATCCAAAGCAACTTACAGTTGTGACTGAACACAATGAAAGCAATTGAGGGTTAAGGGCCTTCCTCAGGAGCCCAACAGAAGCAACTTGGCGGATACAGGGTTTGAACTAAAAGCCTTTCAATCAATAGTCCAGTAGTTTTACCACTGAGCTACCGCTGCGTTTAATATAAGATAGAACTTTATTTATCCCAAAGGAAATTCTTGTGGCACAAAAATTACAACATAGACATAAAAACAGTGCTTAATAAAATAAAAATAAAAAGATAAATTAAAATTTAGTAAGAATAATAAGGTAAAATTAGAAAGCGGAAAACCAGTATAGCACATAATAATAATAAAGTCTCATTAGCATTGATTTTGAAAAGTAATGAAAGTCATTTCTGTACATGAGTTGAAAGAGTAATATTGCACATTGTGTAGGGAATATTGCACATAATAGTAAAAAGTTGGTAGCACTGTCGCCTCACAGCAAGAAGGTCCTGGGTTCGATCCCCAGACAGGGCGGTCCGGGTCCTTTCTGTGCGGAGTTTGCATGTTCTCTCCATGTCTGCGTGAGTTCCCTGCGTGAGCTCCGGTTTCCTCCCACAGTCCAAAAACATGCAGTCAGGTTAATTGGAGACACTAAGTTGCCCTATAGGTGAACTGGCGCCCATCCAGGGTATTACTGTGTGCCTTGCGCCCATTGAAAAGCTGGGATAGGCTCCAGCATCCCCCCGCAACCCTAATTGGATAAGCGGTTAAGAAAGTGAGAGTGACTGAGAGAGATATTGCACTGGAGACTGATGTTATTATAGGAACCCTTGGGTCCTGCCATCCACGTGGATGTTACTTTGACGCGTAAGCATTGTTGCAGACCATCTACACCCTTTCATGGAAACGGTATTCCCTGACAGCTGTGGCCTCTTTCAGCAGGATAATGCGCCCTGCCACAAAGCAAAAATGGTTCAGGAACGGTTTGAGGAGCACAACAATGAGCTTGAGGTGTTGACGTGGCCTCCAAATTCCCCAGATCTCAATTCAATCCAGCATCTGTGGGACATGCTGGACAAACAAGTCCGATCCATAGAGGCTCCACCTTGCAACTTACAGGAGTAAAAGGATCTACAGCTAATATCTTGGTGCCAGATACCACAGCACACCTTCAGAGGTCTAGTGGAGTCCATGCCTCGACGGGTCAGGGCTGTTTTGGCAGCAAAAGGGGGACCAACACAATATTAGGAAGGTGGTGATAATGTTATGCCTAATCGGTGTATATATGTATGTGCTCATGTGTTTGTGTGTGTGCTACAGAGCAATAGAAAGCATCTGTGACCTGTAAGTATTTAGAGCTTTGTGCTGTGCTGTTAAATATGTATAATTAAGTATTATAACTTTTGATATGTATAATTAATTATTTATCTATGTAATTACTTGACATTATTGTAGAGGAATCTGTAGCATAGTACTAGCACATAAAGCTAATTCAGTTAATTCAGTTTAAACAGCTTTTTTTTCTACACACACATACGCTTTTACTTATTGCCCGTTCTGACCGTGCTGTCACATCACGCCTGTAAGTGGCAAAGTGACGTCCCTAAAGGTTCATAATACAGAGCAAGTGGATACGCCTGCCTGTCACTACAACACATCACTTCACTCTAAACTATCCACTTCATATGCAAAAGGTGGGACATCCACAGAATGCTCATGTCATCCCTGACACAAAGCTACTCGGGATAATCAGCTGGATCAGACGCTGACCGAACAGACAGAGCTGAGCAGATGCAGCACTGTAAGTATTGTCATATTTCATTTTTCTCATTTGTACTGCTTTACTGATAGACACCCTCATTTTAAACTTCACTCACAGTCTCAATTACAATGAATCATAATCAGACTGAGCATCAGAATAGATCCATCATGTCATTTTTCAACCCGAAGCTTCAGCACAAGACGCTGAATTTTTGCTAATGTTCTCGGTGGTTCAGCTTGGTGCTAAATATGTTTTTTTTTAGTGCTGGCACCGATCCGATACGCCGATATGTAGATATTGGCCCAAATCACTGGATCGGATATCGGAAGGAAAAAAAACTTGTAATCCGATCCGATACTGTTGCTTAATGTAAATAACACTTAATGTAAATAAGGCCATTGTTTGTGCGTAAAGCAAATAACACACGAAGATACGTTCCAACAGAGCGCTGTTTATTACCAGCTCACTCAGCAACTGCCGTAACAAGGTGCATCTTGATGACATCATTAACGTGTGCCACTGATCTACAACTCATCCACAACCGCCATTCAGAAATTAAAACACACTGATCTACTTAAACTTTTACCATTTTAAAAAATCATCTACTACTGCCACATCTAAAACCACTGTTTAAACACAATAACAATCATCTACTACTGCCACATCTAAACACACTGTTTAAACACAATAAAAATCGCTTTATAAATGATAAATTGCTCACCTGAGATAAAGAATCTATCTTGTCCCGGCTTGGAGGTCTCTCACATGCTCAACCATTAATCCATTAGTGTTATGAAATAAAACAAACTACACCGTTTCCCGTTTAGCCACAGACGTCCTCTTCAAAATCCAGCAAGGTTTAATCATCTAAAAACATGACAGAACTTTAACGGAAAATCTCAACCCTGCGTCAGTTCTAATTGGTCCATCATGTTTGATTGACATCCACATCTTCCAATTGTAGACACTTTGGACGACACGCCGTAAAGCGAGGTGTGTCATGTGAACGACAGCTTGAACGTAAGTGAAACCAAAAATGCTGCTAAATGTTCTGTGTGTAAAATTTCAAATAAAAACAGCAGTTTTGTAGAAGTGTGATGTTGTAGGTTCTGTATTTATTCCTTTAGAATATTAGTTTCAGTCTGAGCTTTGTTATTTAGATAGCTAGTTTAACCATGGTGCATTGAGATGTATTATTACTGCTTAGTTGTTTGAGAGGAGAAATGACGGTATCAGATTGTTATCGGTATCGGCAGATACTCAATTTGCAGTATTGGTATCATATCGGACATAAAAAAGTGGTATCGAGCCAGCCCTATTTTTTTTTATAAACAATGGCTTAAGGTATGGTTCTTTTTATCATATTTATGGGTCGCCACAGCGGATCTGGTCCGCATACCAGACTTGGCACAGTTATTATGCCAGATGCCCTTTCTGATGAAACCCTCTTTTTATATTTGAGTTCGGGACAGACACTGAGAGCACTGACAAGTGTCCCTCCCAGTGTCTATGCTGTTTAAGCCCCCCACACCCCTCACCTCTACATAACCCAGTGTTCTTATTAAGACACAGAAAGCTAGCCACTGTTTTTTCTGAACCACAACATCAGAGAAGATACTGTATGCATGATCTAACTGATAATGACCTTGGTTAGAGACACTTTGATTAACAGGAAGCTGGGCCAGCTGGATTATGTTCTGGGTTTGATCTTCACATCTGGCAAATAGCACCACTGAGATTTGAAGCTGGATCTAGTGTAATTGACCACTATGCCACCCAAGCAGCTTTATCATTGTTTCTATTATTATTTTCATTTTGATGCATGGACTCTGGCATGTATCTGGTACAACATAATTTACCTTATGTAGTAATGTACACCATGATTTGTGAGATTTTTACCTTTGTTGTTGGTTGTAGATTTATACTGTGTTGCTCTTAATAAAAAAGCATTTACTCTCAGGGGGACTGACACATGGCTGACCTCTGCATCAAGATGTCAATGTCCTGCCCTCTGCTTCACCTCACAACTTCACGCTACAAGAACAGACCATGAACTACCAGCCTCCTGAGACAGTGGGTCAGCGTGTATGGTAATTTAGTTTAGCTGCTATGCCAAACACAGCCTTAGTATTAGTTCACTACTATACATGAATGAAATGCACAAACGAGTGACAAAATAACAATATAAAGGGACTGTAAAGTGTCCGGCCTCCATCAAACACCAGAAAGCTAATAACTAATCTCTAGAACTGTACTGGAGAAATGGGACACCATTATTTCAAGACACTCAAAGACAATGACATTTAGCATTTTGGCATTTAACAGACACTTATATCCAAAATGACTTACAATACTGTGACAGTATATATTGTCTAAGCAATTGAGGGTTAAGGGCCTTGCTAAAGGGCCCAACAGTGGCCACCTGGCAGTGATGGGGCTTGATCCAACGATCTTTTAATTACTAGTCCAGTACCTTAACCACTACAACTGCCCTAGTGACAACACAATACATATTATTGGTGCACATAACAGTATTCACATGTAAAACAGACAACGATGAGACATAACATTATAACCTTCTTTCTAATATTGTGTTGGTCCCCCTTTTGTTGCCAAAACAGCCCTGCAACTGCGACACACTGTGTATTCTGACACCTTTCTATCAGGACAAGCATTAACTTCTTCAGCAGTTTGAGCTACAGTAGCTCGTCTGTTGGATCGGACCACACGGGCCAGCCTTCGCTGCCCACGTGCATCAATGAGCCTTGGCCGCCCATGACCCTGTCGCCGGTTTACCACTGTTCCTTCCTTGGACCACTTTTGATAGATACTGACCACTGCAGACCGGGAACACCCCACAAGAGCTGCAGTTTTGGAGATGCTCTGACCCAGTCGTCCAGCCGTCACAATTTAGCCCTTGTCAAATTCGCTGCCTAATATATCCCACCCACTAACAGGTGCCATGATGAAGAGATAATCAGTGTTATTCACTTCACCTGTCAGTGGTCATAATGTTATGCCTGGTTGGAGTATATTGTTAAATTTGGATTAGATTTTAATTAATCAAGTATAGGCTATTTGTAAACATCTATCCATATACTCTAGCACCAGTATAATAGCAATTTGTATAGTATTACTATAAACAACATCACATAATAAATATACAAGCCATCATTGTAATCCCAATACAATTCTATTATAAACACAAGATTAAACCAGCATCATCATAAAACCTCATCCTGAGCCCAGATTGAACAAAAAATACTGCAGTCTGTGTGTTAATTTAAAATAAATGAACTCATTTCTCAGTCTGATTTTAATCAGAGTTTTAAACATCGCATCAGCACTCGGGTCTGTGAAGTGGAGGCCAAGGGCCAAGTGGTGGTTTGAGACCACTGATTAAAATGCTTCTATTTTACATGTTGCTCAAATTTAATACAATGTTTTTCATTGCAAATTATATAATCAGCATAACCGGGCACTCAGGTGGTGCGGCGGTAAATTACGCTAACACACTACTGCTGAGAACCTGGGTGTCTACAAGTAGACATGATTAACTATGACTTGAGGAGTGGCTGAGGCCTGTACAGGGTGTGGTACTGCATTGTGCCCAGTGATTCTGTGACCCTGATCAAGACAAATCAGTGAAAAAACATGAAAATGAAATAAAATATGATGAGTGTTACAATTTGAGTTTTTCTTAGTATTTGGCAGAACTGAAAAACAAGACACTACTGAAAGAACGTTTGTGAAATTGGCAATGTCAGTTTAATGTCAGTATGGCCATACCAAATAATGTTAAACCTTTACTTCTCCTCTGGTCACAACCTTATAGATTTACCAGATAAAATGGCCAACATGTTTGGCTAAAAGGAAGGGAAATTTACTAGCCTAGTGGGTAGAGCTTAGGGCTATCAATCCAAAGGTTGAGAGTTTGAATCTCAGCTTTGCTCCAGGGACGCCATACAATGGCTGACCCTGCGCTCTAACCCCAGCTTTACTGTGCACCTGTATATGTATAAATGACAAATAAAGGCATTCTATTCTATACCTGATAAATGTGAATACTGGTCAGCCATAACATTAAAACCACCCTCTTGTTTTTACACTGACTGTCCATTTTATCAGCTCCACTTACCATATAGGAGCACTTTGAAGTTCTACAATTAGTGATTGTAGTCCAGCTATTTCTCTGCATACCTTTGTAGCCTGCTTTCATGCTGTTCTTCAATGCTCAGGACCCCCACAGGACCACTACAGAGAAGGTATTGTTTGGGTGGTGACTGACATGGTGGTGGTGTGTTAGTGTGTGTTGTGCTGGTATGAGTGGATCAGACACAGCAGCGCTGCTGGAATTTTGAATACCATGTCCACTCACTGTCCACTCTATTAGACAGTCCTACCTAGTTGGTCCACCTTGTAGCTGTAAAGTCAGAGACGATCACTCATCTATTGCTGCTGTTTGAGTTGGTCATCTTCTAGACCTTCATCAGTGGACACAGGACACTGCCCACAGGGCGCTGTTGGCTGGATGTTTTTGGTTGGTGGACTATTCTCAGTCCAGCAGTGACAGTGAGGTGTTTTAAAACTCCAGCAGCGCTGCTGTGTCTGATCCACTCATACCAGCACAACACACACTAACACACCACCACCATGTCAGTGTCACTGCAGTGCTGAGAATGATCCACCACCTAAATAATACCTGCTCTGTGGTGGTCCTGTGGGGGTCCTGACCATTGAAGAACGGCATGAAAGGGAGCTAACAAAGCATGTAGAGAAACAGATGGACTACAGTCAGTAATTGTAGAACTACAAAGTGTTTCTATATGGTAAGTGGAGATGATAAAATAGACAGTGATGTAGAAACAAGGAGGTGGTTTTAATGTTATGGCTGATCAGTGTATATCTGTACGTATGATTATTAGCAGGGTTTCCCAGAGGTGTGTGGAGCTCAGTCTCCTTGACTCCTGACTCCTTTCTAGGCAGTTTGATTGGGTTAAGGTCAGGAGACTGTACAGACACTGCTGCCTTTTCTTCTCTTTAAATACTGTGTATTTCTGCTTTGATGCTGTGTTTGTGGTTGCTAAAAATCAAATATTACTTAAAAGGAAAGAAGTGAAAGCATCTACAAACAGTTATTGGCCAGTGTGTACAGTATATAAAACACGTACTTTATGTAAGAGATAAGACCCAAAGTAGACTCATGTGGAAAAAAATGGAATAAAAGTGCATTCAAATAACACAATGCAGTGTTTACCCCAGCAGGTCTGTTATTTTCTCGTATCAGGCCACTTTAGCAGGCGTCATATCACTTATGCCTACTTATCAGCGTTTAAAAACAGAAGTATTGTGTGTGCCTTGCTTACTCGGAGCTGAAAGATAACATTTTAGACCTTTTTCATTTTCATGAGTGTGTGTTTATTTTTAATAGCTGCTGCTCTGGTTTGTTAGAATTTTTTCGCACAGCTCTGCATTTCTAGCAAATTTTGTTATCTGTCATGTAAATAATTAAAAATAAATCCATGGAAAGATGGTACATTTTGTAAATCATAATTAAAACAATAATCTGTGCCGCTCAGGTGGTGCAGCGGTAAAAACACACACTGGAACCAGAGCTGGGATCTCGAATACATCGTATCGAATCTCAGCTCTGCCTGCCGGCTAAGGCTGAGCGGCCACACGAACAACGATTGGCCTGTTGTTCAGATATGGGCGGGACTGAGCCGGATGGGATCTCTCTCCCATGACTGGTGCAATTGCTCTGCTGGCTGATTGATGGCGCCTGCACAGAGATGAGAAAAGAGTGCTGTCACTCTTGTCTCATTGTGTCTCTCCGTACACAATGCTGAGCTGCACTGCACTCATCAAAGTGTCGGAGGGGGCGTGGGTTAGCTTCGTTCTCCTCAATCAGAGCAGGGATCGGCATTGGTGGAGAAGAAGCATGATGCAATCGGGCAATTGGACGTGCTAAAAGGGAGAAAAAGGGGAGAAAATGCATGAACAAAAATATTAAAAATAAATTAAAAGAAAACAATAATCTGTGATTTGCTAACTTTTTTGATCCTTTATTTAAATGACCAACTTCACTGTATTTGACACTTTTACATTACCCTTCCTAATTAAACTGGCAAATGTCAACAATTAGTGTCCTCATTTCCCAAATTATTAGGAAATGAGGACACTAATTGTTGACATTTGCAAGTGGACATTTTGCCCATTCTTGCTTGTTACAAGACTTAAGCAGCTCAAAACTGTGGTCGTCGTTGTCTGATTCCTCTGTTCATGATGCGCCTTACGTTTTCAATAGGAAACAGATCTGGACTGCAGGCAGACTAGTCAAGCACACATACTCCGGGTGTGTTCGAAAACCTAGTGATCTCTCTACATAGACGCATTTTACGTCATCCTATGCGCGCTCCCGAGAAGGAGGCTTTTTGAAATCCTAGATGCCTTAATATGCGCACTGGTAAGGTATCTTAAAATTTCAACACTGTTTTGACTCAAGAACTAGTGAGCATTGGATGTGCATTGCACCCTTCTCTTTATAAAGCTGCATAGTCGCAGGAGAAGTGTCCATCCATGTTATCTTCTGTCCACCATCTAAAGCAGCGGTCCCCAACCTTTTTTTCACCACGGCTCGATTTCATATAAGATATAATTTCACGGACCAGCGGGGGTGGGAGGATTATACGATGAGCATAATAAAAAACACAAAGTGCATAACAATACTACCCAACAATGATGGAAAGTCAGTGGGAACCCTGATTTTTTTTCGCGGCAACAAGTAGCTTCCATCTAGGGGTGGTAGGAGACAATAACACCCAAAGTATGTTCCTTATGTCCGGTCTACTCCGGTTGCCGTCTCTGCAGAAAGTCCTGCTTCACAAGGATAGGATGTTGGAAATAGAAGCAGTGATTTCATTGCTTTAGTAGCCATCTCTAATTATTTACTTTATGTGTGGCCCGGTAATAAATGACCGGTACCGGTCCGTGGCTCGGTGGTTGGGGACCACTGATCTAAAGCACACGGGCAGCTGAACTTGATATTGGAGCAATGGGAAAAAGTCGACTGGTGCAACAAAACTGGTGCGGCAAAGATGGCACCAGGATGCACTGTAGAACAAACCACCTCACAAATTACAGAAGTTAAAAAACCTGCTGGTGAATTCCCGCTACCAGATACCACATGACTTCTTCAGATGTCTTGTGGAGTCCATATCTCGGCGGTTCTGTTTTGACAGCTTATTAGGAGGGGGTTTGTAACATTTTTGCTCATTAGTGTGTATACATATCACAAGGCATTACACACTCACCCATTCACTTATGTACTAAGACCTAAGTATTATTGGTGGCATATCTTCTGCATGTTTAAGAGAGGAAGCAAGGATCACACCTAGGACTCATGTTGCTGCGTGGCACCCACTAAATTAGCTACAACACCATGCCTGGCTGTTCTGTTATAAGGAATTACTACAAGACTTCCACCCAATTAGAAATGTGCATTTCCTGTAGTCATGGAAAAGGATGCAATAAACACCTGCCTCTCGGTCCTGCAGTAATTACTGGTGAAAAGGCTTTCAAATATTTTAAAGTACTTAAATACGAGGAGCCAATTTATAAACGGAAATTATTGCTTGGACAAACAGTTCAGCTAATGAGGCCTGAGTCTGAAAAGATACATACAGTAGTGCTTAAAAAATAATACACACACACACACATACAAGGTGGATGAATGAAGTTAATTAATGCCACTATTCAGCAGTACGTATTAAACAAGCTAAAAAGCAAACTTGTACGTTCACTAATAGGAATACAAAACACAGTGTTGGGAGGCTTACCAGGACTTTTCTGACAAAGTCCGGAGCTACTCAGATAACTAGCCTCCAAAAACAATCTGAATATGCCTCAGGGGGCCCGAGAGCGCTTACCAAGGAGGCCACAGAGTATAAGCCTGGTAGGGGTAAGACAACACTTACCTAACAAGATCTATAAAGGCACACACACGCAGCAACACATGCGAGCAATAAGAAAATGTAAATGCAAAAATCAAAACTGAGACAGAAGCTGACTAGGGGTGAGGTGTGTGTGGAAGGGGGGTTCAGGTTGGGCTACAGAACTGCCACCCAGTTTATTATTATTATTATTACTACTAATACTACTACATAACAAAATCTATTAATGTATTCATTTATTAGCTTTTTTTCTGCTGCTGGGGGATTCCTGATTGCAGTCGAGGTGGGTATATTGCTGCTCACGCCTCAGATGACCCGCGTGCAGCCCTTAGCGGAACCCTTTTTCACCCATGCATTCTGCACAGGTGCCTCTCTGTTTGCCAATCAGGTTCCTTACACAGCGTTTTAAAGACCCCACCCACATAGTCTGGTCACCCCGTCATAGCTGAAATGTGTCTGCTGCAGGCACTGCCTATTATGCACGCTAGATGGCGCCCAGCCGACCGGTGGCAACGCAGAGTTTCGAACCGAGGAGCTCAGAAACTCGTGCTGGTGTGCTAGTGGAATATCCACCTGCCACCTGGGCGCCTCATTTATTTGTTTTATTATTTTAAAAATTTGTTCTTCCCAGTGATGCAGTGAATCTCGTGCCACCCAGAAACATTGGGCACAAAACAGGAATTAATCCAGGACTGGGCACCAATCGATAGAAGCAACACAACAACAGGTCTGAGAATTATAGGTTGAAGAGGCACCACTGGTACCATTTCAAATCTTCTCCTCTCAGCATTGTTATTTTAGCCTTCAATTTATTTACATTCTGAACATGCAGTCAGGTTAATTGGAGACACTGAATTGCCCTATAGGTGAATGGGTGTGTTTGCCCTCCGATGGACTGGCGCCCTGTCCAGGGTGTTACTGTGTGCCTTGCGCCCATTGAAAAGCTGCGACCCTAATTGGATAAGCGGTTAAGAAAAGTGAGTGAGCGAGTGCACATACACGGCACGACATATTAACACTGCTGCAATGACCTTGTTACCTTATTATTTTTATAATAAATCGTTTATGCTCACTCTCATCTATATTAAACACTTCATCCTGATCAGGGTCATCCTGGTTCCTGTAAACTACCTGTAAACACTGGGCACTAAGAGGTAAATCATACACACTACTGTACATGTATAATAATAGTTTCAATAGTAATACCAATGCCATTGTGTACATAAAATCAATTGCAACCGTGTGTTTTTGATGGATGCTGAAAATGTCCTTGTGAAAACAGCCTTGTTGATGAATGTGCTCTCATATTTAAACACTGTGGGGATTACTTACAAGATTTTTGTCAGTGTTGGACATTCTGTGTACATCTATACCCTTCATTCAAAGTCATACTTTGCTTTAATTAGCAAATTTATATAAATTATAACTGCTAAAATAAAAAAATCTTTGGACACTTAATACTGCATTGTTGAGTAGTAATAAATACTACCAGCATTTACTGGTAACATGCAAAATACCAATATTATATACCATTTTTTTTCTTTTTGCTGTCAATTTGCAATGCTTTACCACTGTTTTATAAGCAATTCTAAATGATAAGATTTAATCAAATTACTTACAAGTTACTATCAACACATTGAGTAAGCTGGTGTGTGTAATGGTAGGAGCTACGCTGCGAGTTCTGGGTTTGAATCCTGTGTTGAGCTAATGAATACAGAAGGTGCGTGGTGTTACAAGAACCTAGCCATTTGGAATCCAGGTGTTCCAATCACATACATGGCCACAGGTGTATAAAACCAAGTACCTTGGCATGCAGACTGCTTCTACAGACATTTGTGAATGAATGGGTCGCTCTCAGGAGCTCAGTGAATTCCAGCGTGGTACCGTGATAGGATGTCACCTGTGCAACAAGTCCAGTCGTGAAATTTCCTCACTACTTAATATTCCACAGTCAACTATCAGTGGTATTAGAACAAAGTGGAAGTGTTAGGCCATGTAAAATGACAGAGTGGGGTCAGCGGATGCTGAGGCGCATAGTGCACAGAGGTCGCCAACTTTCTGCAGAGTCAATCACTACAGACCTCCAAACTTCATGTGTCCTTTAGATTAGCTCAAGAACAGTGCGTAGAGAGCTTCATGGAATGGGTTTCCTGATGAACATGAGGAGTGTGTCATGAAGGAAATCCGGTGGAAAAACTGTGTCAAATCAAATATGTGGATAAAAGATCTACTGTGACGACCCCTAACAGGAGCAGCTCAAAGAAATCATCACCTACAAGTTTGATTCAAAGACTAATGAGCTATAATAAGAAACTACAGTCTCTCCTTGTAAGATCCTAAGGGATATTGTATGTTCTCACACATCTGATAATACTGGTTGGCTGGAGTTTAGTGGATGTTGTTAACTACAGCCAGCATGCTGTCAGATTTGTGATGGAGCGCTTCACACTGGCGTCTCTTCTCCAGCAGCTGAAATGAATAAGCAGCAGGCCATTGTCATTTCCATAAAACGACCCGCGATGACAGTGATTGCCATCCTCATTAACTTGCTCTACCAAAAACCTCAGTGTCAAGCATCAGGTTGATGATTTGTGCATTTGATAATAAATTGTTCCTCGACTGACAGTGATGAATGCTGCAGCATGTGTTAGGATCTAAAGGTCTAACAGTTTCTGTCACACCTTTATAATTTGTCCCAAACACTTTGTTCGACTAGAGCAGGAATCGATAAATGATGCTAAGATTTGTTTTTAATCACAGCACAGATGAAAAACAGCATGTGTCATCAGACATTTTTCTCTCACGCACAATTTTCCATCCTAGTTTATTTGCTTTCGGTTTATTTCTAGTCTCAGTGCTTTAACAGTGAACACAGAGCTTTTCTAAAGTTGCCTCTTTTTGAGACAGATTTATGTTAAATGACAGCTGTCAGTTGGAGACTCTGGGTCTCTACGTGTTGTTTATCTCACTCTGTGGGGGCATTTTAGAAAGGAAATAGATGTGCAGCACATACAAATATATAACATTAACATCGTGCAAGAAAAAATCTTAAACTGACCGGAATATATAACTTACATTTATTTAATTATTAATTCATTAGGATTTTAACACCATGTTTTACACTTCTGGTTACATTCATGATAAGACAGGTAGATATTCGTTACACAAGACTCATCAGTTCAAGTTTTTAATATCAAACACGGCCATGGACAATTTAGTATCTCTAATTCACCTCACTTGCACGTATTTGGAATGTGGGAGGAAACCAGAGCTTCCGGAGGAAACCCACGCAGACACAGGGAGAACATACAAACTCCACACAGAAATGACCCGGACTGCCCCACCTGGGGATCGAACCCAGGAGCTTCTTGATGTGAGGCGACAGTGCTACCCACTGAGCCACCGTGCCGCCCGAAACAACTTACATAAGTGTAGATTTTTTTTCTGCAGGCTGAGGTAGTGCCTTAATCTCAGAAACCTATTAATACTTAGATTATTTAAAATGTAACTACAGGACTTTTATGACAAGAACTGCCTAAATATTGTATACTGTGGTTCTTGAGTATTTTATTAGAAATTCAGGTCAACACTATCAATAAAGGTTTTGTGTTGTATTGGATGTTAAATAACATAAAAATAAGATTTTAATTCTGATGAGTACATTGAGAATGAATAAAGCAGTAAGATCTGTAGGGATTTAACCATCCACAGTCCAAAACATGATTACATTTTTCAGAAAATAATTTATTATTTAATAATTGATTACAGAAGCCTATGAATTAATTAATAGAAGACTTGTTGCTGCCTCTAAAAAATGCAAGTTAAGACTCTACTTCGCAAAGCAGAGGTCATGAATCAACAACATTCAGAACTAGTGAAGACTTGGCTGAGCATAAGCTCATCTGAAATAGACTAACGCAAAAATTTAAATCTTTGCTGTGCTCAGACGAGTCCTCCTTTTAAACTAGGGTTGAGGAATTTGCTCAGGGGCCCAACAGTTGCCTGGTGCTGGTGGGGCTTAAACGAGCAACCTTCTCCTTGCTAGTCCAGTACTCTAACCACTGAGTTAGCGCTGTCAGGTTGCCTCTTTACTAATGCAAAGTTCAAAAGCCAGTGTCTGTTGTGGTATAGGGGAGTGTTAGTGTTAATGGCATGAGTAACTTAAACATCTGTAAAGGCAACATTACATACACATTTTATAGCAACATACACTTTATTTTCACAAAAGACAATGCTGATCTTTATTCTGTATGTGTTACTTCATGGTAAAAGCACAGAGGCTAGAATGGCCTGCCTGCAGTCCAGACCTGTTTCATTTTGAAAGTGTGTTGCATAACAAAGCATGATATATAGCAATGTAGGCCCTGGAGAAAGTAGACCCACGTTGACAAGGAACTTAAGTGAAAAATCATATTTTACTAGGGCCAGTGCTTCATTGACACATTCATGGCTATACACAGAATCACAAGTTCAATGACAAAGACAATCATATTAAAAGCTTCCTTTGTGTAGCCTTAATTTTTTATGTATTGTAAAAGTACAAACTGGAAATAAACACTCACCAAAGTATTTGTACTATGTACAAGAGGGGCGGACACACACAGAGATGTTATTAACAAAATGTTTAATAATAACAAAACAAGACAAACGAACACAAGACCTAAAATAAGCTAATGCCAAACATGAACAATGCTAAATCTAAACTAAGCTAAATGCTAAACACAAACTAAGCTAAATGCTAAAGGTACCTAAATGCTATGCTAATCTAAACTCACATAATGTGACTAAACCTACAAGAGCATTGAACAAGAGCATGGACTGACTGACAAACAAGAGCATGGACTGACTGACAAACAAGAGCATGGACTGACTGACAAACAAGAGCAATCAAAAAAGAGGCGTTAGTTGGAGACTGAGGGGCATTTCACATAAACACTGAACATGCTCCGGGAGCACAGAGGGGCTGAACTTGTGACATACTACATTTATGACTTGTGATTTTTTTGGCATGAATTAAGCTCATTATTTATGAGAACTACACTTCTAGAAGAAACATAACACTGCTTCAATTGTCTCTATGGCCATAGGTGTAAATTTAGCAAGAAATAATCTTAAAATATTAGTATTTTTGAAACTAGTTCATAAAGCAGTTAACTTTCTGATTTTGGTAAATATTGATTTTAATTATTGTTCGGGTGAGTCCGTGTTTGAAATATGATGTAATCATCCAGTCTCTGTAAATATCATGAGAGAAAACTGGCATTAAAGTGTTGATACCAGACAAAAGACCATGCAGTGATCAATAAATAACACAGCAAAATGTCATCAGCCGAGAAAACTTTTGAAGGAGCTGATAGGACTGTACTAACCTGTAGAGGTTTGCTGTCTGCTAGGTACGCTTGTTATTTCCTAGCCCAGCAAGCTGAAAACGTGAGCGATTTTTCTATCAACATGGAGATAAATAAATAAAAAGTGGTTGCATGTTTGCTCCAGGCAAGAGATGTTCGAATGTAAACCTGATTATCTAAAACAAAATGAATCAGAATTCTGAACTGGGCACAATTCGCTTCCAGTCATTATAAGATAAGAAAGAAATGAAAATTTGCCCGTGCTGTATAATTCATAAGCACAGGTAGATACTTATTTTTAGGCAGCCATTTAATTTTAATAACCTGTCTCGTCGGAAATAAAAATAAAAAGATGTTATTTTAATTATTGATGAAGACTGATCTGCTGTGGTTCTACCTCGCCATTAAGAAGTGTAACATTTTAGGTATGGTGACCTAATTCTACAGGGACTTGTTCTTTATTCAGCTCGATGCCGTGTAAAAGCTGTTTGCTTCTGATTGCTACAGTTAATGAGAAAAAACGTGTTGACAATAATATCACTAGAAGGAACAAGTTATGTAATTAGGCTTTCTACACCATCTTTGTGAGATCAGGTTGCCTGTTGAAATGCCTGCATGGGTTTCTAAATAAAAAACAAGATATGCCATAAAATGCTTGATTAACCACCAGCCATCAAAGCAGCAGCGCTGGATCCAAGTCCTAATATTATTTATTCAGTGTCAGATCCTGTTGTAGAAGATTCGGTGTAGGAAACACTAACCTGTAAATGAATCACCTGTAAAAATTGGCCCCAGTACTGTGAACCTCGTACAATGCATCATGGTACATAAATGAAAAAAAAACAAGCGTGGGATTAATGATTAGTCTCTGATCCTTTGCAGAATAATTGAGCCAGCAATACTTAAACTGCCGCATACCGAAAATTTCACCTTCCTAGCCAATAAATCTAAACCACTAAATGTCATCATTGTGCAAGAGTTACAAATTTAAAAACTCTGCGCCAGGTTCACACACTAAATCCACGCTCAGATCTCACACCTAACATATGGGTATTAAAAATGAATTATGACGTGTATTATTTTAGCAGTCACATTTATAAAATAATTCATACATTATATGGCTAAAAGTTTTTGGACACTTGATCGTAAGCTTGTTGGACATCAAAACAAATGGTATTATAATAGCTTGACCTCAACAGCCACTCTTGAGAAGGCTTCTCACAATACTTTGAAATATGTCTGGGCACTGATTTTGGTAAAGACCTCAATTGATGTTCCAGTTCATTCCAAAGCTGTTCAGTGGGGCTGAGGTCAGGACTGGTGCAGGATAATGCCCGAATTCATGTGGCCAGAGTGTGAAGTGTTTTCTGTGTCACTGGCTGCCACACCATCCTGCAACATAAAGTTTTAATCCTTCTCTATTCTTAATAGAATGAATGAATGAATAGAATGCCATATATACATATACAGGTGTACACACTCACTCAATCACTTCCTTGCTTATCCGCTTATCCAATTAGGGTCGCGAGGGGGTGCTGGAGCCTGTCCCAGCTTTTCAATGGGTGCAAGGCACACAGTAACACCCTGGACGGGGCACCAGTCCATCACAGGGCAGATACACATACACACACCCATTCACCTATAGGGCAATTCAGTGTCTCCAATTAACTTGACTGCATGTTTTTGGACTGTGGGAGGAAACTGGAGCTCTCGGAGGAAACCCACGCAGACACAGGGAGAACATGCAAACTCCACATAGAAAGGACCTGGACTGCCCCGCCTGGGGATCGAACCCAGGACCTTCTTGCTGTGAGGCGATAGTACTACTCACCGAGCCACCGTGCCACCCTACAGGTGTACAGTACAACTAAATTCTTTCTTCACGTATCCCAGCTTGTTTGGAAGCTGGGGTCAGAGCGCAGGGTCAGCTATTGTACGGCGCCCCTGGAGCAGAAAGGGTTAAGGGCCTTGCTCAGGGGCCCAACAGTGGCTGGATGGCAGAGCTAGGATTCGAACTCTCAACCTTTC